>NC_143027.1:18460000-18580000 GCF_057628025.1 Oncorhynchus mykiss | reverse complement strand
ATAATTCAGAGCCCAGGGTGGACAGGTAGAGGTTTATAATTCAGAGCCCAGGGTGGACAGGTAGAGGTTTATAATTCAGAGCCCAGGGTGGACAGGTAGGGGTTTATAATTCAGAGCCCAGGGTGGACAGGTAGGGGTTTATAATGCAGAGCCCAGGATGGACAGGTAGAGGTTTATAATGCAGAGCCCAGGGCGGACAGGTAGGGATTATAATTCAGAGCCCAGGATGGACAGGTAGGGGTTTATAATTCAGAGCCCAGGGTGGGCAGGTAGGGGTTTATAATGCAGAGCCCAGGATGGACAGGTAGGGGTTTATAATTCAGAGCCCAGGATGGACAGGTAGGGGTTTATAATGCAGAGCCCAGGATGGACAGGTAGGGGTTTATAATTCAGAGCCCAGGGTGGGCAGGTAGGGGTTTATAATGCAGAGCCCAGGGTGGACAGGTAGGGGTTTATAATTCAGAGCCCAGGATGGGCAGGTAGGGGTTTATAATGCAGAGCCCAGGATGGACAGGTAGGGGTTTATAATTCAGAGCCCAGGATGGACAGGTAGGGGTTTATAATTCAGAGCCCAGGATGGACAGGTAGGGTTTATAATTCAGAGCCCAGGATGGACAGGTAGGGGTTTATAATTCAGAGCCCAGGATGGACAGGTAGGGGTTTATAATTCAGAGCCCAGGATGGACAGGTAGGGGTTTATAATTCAGAGCCCAGGATGGACAGGTAGGGGTTTATAATTCAGAGCCCAGGATGGACAGGTAGGGGTTTATAATGCAGAGCCCAGGATGGACAGGTAGGGGTTTATAATTCAGAGCCCAGGGTGGATAGGTAGGGATTTATAATGCAGAGCCCAGGGTGGACAGGTAGGGGTTTATAATTCAGAGCCCAGGATGGTGCACCTGGCTGTGACATACATTACATGACCAAAAGTATGCGGACAACTGCTCGTTGAACATCTCATTCTAAAATCTTGAGCATTAATATGGAGGTGGTCCCCCCTTTGCTGTTATAACAGCCTTCACTTTTCTGGGAAGGATTTCTGCTGTTACATACACCGAACTCGTCAAACCATTGTTGTATGGACCTCGCTTTGTGCACAGGGGCATTGTCATGCTGAAACAGGAAAAGGTCTTCCCCAAATGGTTGCCACAAAGTTGGAAGCACAGAATCATCTAGAATGTCATTGACCCTTATTCCTCCTCCACCAAGGTTGCTCGGCCATGGAAACCTTTTTCATGAAGCTCCCGACGAACAGTTCTTGTGCTGACATTGCTTCCAGAGGCAGTTTGGAACTCGGTGGTGAGTGTTGCAACCGAGGACAGACGATGTTTACGTGTTACGTGTTTCAGCACTCGGCGGTCCAGTTCTGTGAGCTTATGTGGCCTACCACTTCGCAGCTGAGCCGTTATTGCCACTTCACAATAACAGCATTTACAGTTGACTGGGGCATCTCTAGCAGGGCAGAAATTTTAATGAACTGACTTGTTGGAAAGGTGGCATCCTATGAGGGTACCACTTTGAAAGTCACTGAGCTCTTCAGTAAGGCCATTCTACTGCCAAACTTTGTCAACGGAGATTGCATGTCTGTGTGCTCGATTTCATACACCTGTCAGCAATGGGTGTGGCTGAAATAGCTGAATCCACTCATTTGAAGGGATGTCCACAGAGGGCCCCATAAAAACACAGGCAAAAGTCTGTCATTAAAAGTTGTCATAAAAAGTTTAAGACTAAGTCAATGGGGAAGAAATGCGTTAAATTTGCTACCTGACACCGAATGAAGGTTTTGACTTCTGTGGTGTGTCATAAGTTCTGTTTTAAAGCACTATACCATTTTTTTCTTAGGATTTCTTTAATTTGCCAGTCACGTTGGATAAGAGCATCGTTCGCATTAAATGTATCCGAATATTCATACTTGTGCCCTAAATAAGAGGCCGTTTGAAAGTTTTACAGTATTTGAAATTTCGAACATGTTGTATACTTTAAATGCCCGGATGTCATACTCATTTCGGCATTTCATCTAGTAGAATTCGCTGCACACTATTGAGGAAGAGAATAGTGTTTCACATCCATGTGTGTTCGACAACAGTTTACAACACTCTACAACACTCTACAAAAATCACTGAATGGTGGGGAACAAGCCCGATTGCCCATTTGATGATGCCTTTTCAGTATGGATGAGTAGTATGTTGATATTTGTTGCATATTCCATACATCTGTACTGAACAGTACGTTATAAATAGTATGTAGTACGATTCGTTCACAGTATGCAGAAAGTAGTAGGCAAGTCAGATTTCGGACACGGCCCATGACTGACCAATTATATATATATATAATATACACTACCGTTCAAAGGTTAGGGGTCACTTAGAAATGTCCTTGTTTTTCAAATAAAAGCACATTTCATTTGTTCATTAAAATAACATCAAATTGATTAGAAATACAGTGTAGACATTGTTAATGTTGTAAATGACTATTGTAGTTGGAAACGGCAGATTTCTTATGGAACATCTACATAGGCTTACAGTGGCCCATTATCAGCAACCATCACTATTGTGTTCCATTGGCACGTTGTGTTAGCTAATCCAAGTTTATCATTTTAAAAAGGGTAAGTGATCATTAGAAAACCCCTTTACAATTATGTTAGCACAGCTGAAAACTGTTGTTCTGATTAAAGTAGCAATAAAACTGGCCTTCTTTAGACTAGTTGCTGATGCTCCAGATACTAATTTGTGAGTTCGATTACAGGCTCAAAATGGCAAGAAATAACTTTATTCTGAAACTCGTCAGTCTATACTTGTTCTAAGAAATGAAGGCTTTTATATGCGAGAAATTGTCAAGAAACTGAAGTTCTACTCCCTTCGCAGAGCAGTGCAAACTGGCACTAACCAGAATAGAAATAGGAGTGGGAGGCTCCAGTGCACAACTGAGCAAGAGGACAAGTACATTAGAGTGTCTAGTTTGAGAAACTGTAACGGTTTTCTTGTGGTGAAGGAGAGGCGGACCAAAATGCAGCGTAGTGGTTATTCATGTTTTAATTTATAAAGACACTATACATGAATAAACTAAGAAAACAATAAACGTGAGAAAACCTAAATCAGTCCTATCTGGTGCAAACACAGAGACAGGAACAATCACCCACAAACACACAGTGAAACCCAGGCTACCTAAATATGGTTCCCAATCAGAGACAATGACTAACACCTGCCTCTGATTGAGAACCATATCAGGCCAGACATAGAAATAGACAAACAAGACATCCAACATAGAATGCCCACTCAGATCACACCCTGACCAACCAAAACATACAAAGCAAACTATGGTCAGGGTGTGACAGTACCCCCCCCCCCCCCCCCAAGGTGCGGACTCCGGCCGCAAAACCTGAACCTATCGGGGAGGGTCTGGGTGTGCATCTGTCCGCGGTGGCGGCTCTGGTGCTGGACGTGGCCCCCACTTCACCGTAGTCTTAGTCCCCCACCTTGTCCGCTTCCGTGGCCTCCTAGCCACGGCTACCCTACTTAATGACCCCACTGGACAGAGAGGCAGCTGCTCGGGACAGAGGGGCAGCTGCTCGGGACAGAGGGGCAGCTGCTCGGGACAGAGGGGCAGCTGCTCGGGACAGAGGAGCAGCTGCTCGGGACAGAGGGACAGCTGCTCGGGACAGAGGGGCAGCTGCTCGGGACAGAGGGGCAGCTGCTCGGGACAGAAGGGCTCTGGCGCCTCTGGGCTGAGGGGCTTTGGCGCCTCTGGGCTGAGGGGCTCTGGCGCCTCTGGGCTGAGGGGCTCTGGCGCCTCTGGGCTGAGGGGCTCTGGCAGATCCTGGCTGGCTGGCAGTTCTGGCAGATCCTGGCTGACTGGCAGCTCTTGCTGCTCCATGCTGACTGGTGGCTCTGGCTGCTCCATGCTGACTGGCGGCTCTGGCTGCTCCATGCTGACTGGCGGCTCTGGCTGCTCCATGCTGACTGGCGGCTCTGGCTGCTCCATGCTGACTGGCGGCTCTGGCTGCTCCATGCTGACTGGCGGCTCTGGCTGCTCCATGCTGACTGGCGGCTCTGGCTGCTCCATGCTGATTGGCGGCTCTGGCTGCTCCATGCAGACTGGCGGCTCTGGCTGCTCCATGCAGACTGGCGGCTCTGGCTGCTCCATGCAGACTGGCGGCTCTGGCTGCTCCATGCAGACTGGCAGCTCTGGCGGCTCCTTGCAGACTGGCGGCTCTGGCGGCTCCTTGCAGACTGGCGGCTCTGGCGGCATCCTGCAGACTGGCAGCTCTGGCAGCTCCTTGCAGACTGGCAGCTCCTTGCAGACTGGCAGCTCCTTGCAGACTGGCAGCTCCTTGCAGACTGGCAGCTCTGAACAGGCGGGAGACTCCGGCAGCGCAGTAGAGAAGGAAGGCTCTGGCAGCGCTAGATAGGCGGGAGACTCCGGCAGCGATGGAGAGGAGGAAGGCTCTGGCAGCGCTGAACAGGTGAGGCGCACTGTAGGCCTGATGCGTGGTGCTGGCACTGGTGGTACTGGGCCGAGAACACGCACAGGAAGCCTGGTGCGGGGAGCTGCCACCGGAGGACTGGTGCGTGGAGGTGGTACTGGGTAGACCGGACCGTGCAGGCGCACTGGAGCTCTTGAGCACCGAGCCTGCCCAACCTTACCTGGTTGAATGCTCCCGGTCGCCCTGCCAGTGCGGCGAGGTGGAATAGCCCGCACTGGGCTATGCAGGCGAACCGGGGACACCATGCGCAAGGCTGGTGCCATGTAAGCCGGCCCAAGGAGACGCACTGGAGACCAGCTGCGTAGAGCCGGCTTCATGGCACTTGGCTCAATGCTCACTCTAGCCCGGCCGATACGCGGAGCTGGAATGTACCGCACCGGGCTACGCACCCGCACTGGGGACACCGTGCGCTCCACAGCATAGCACGGTGCCTGCCCGGTCTCTCTAGCCCCCCGGTAAGCACAGGAAGTTGGCGTAGGTCTCCTACCTGGCCTAGCCATACTCCCTGTGAGCCCCCCCCCCCAATACATTTTTGGGGCTGACTCTCGTGCTTCCTACCGCGCCGCCGTGCTTGTCTCTCCAACTCCATTCTCCGATAACCTTCCGCACACTGCTCCATCGAATCCTAGGCGGGCTCCGGCACTCTCCCTTGCTCAGTTGTGCACTGGGGCCTCCCACTTCTCTTTCTATTCTGGTTAGAGCCAATTTGTGCTGTTCTGTGAAGGGAGTAGTACACAGCATTGTATGAGATCTTTAGTTTCTTGGCAATTTCTCGCACGGAATAGCCTTCATTTCTCAGAACAAGAATAGACTGAAGAGTTTCAGAAGAAAGTTATTTGTTTCTGGCCATTTTGAGCCTGTATTCAAAACCCACAAATGCTGATGCTCCAGATACTCAACTCGTTTAACTTCTTATGGGCAGGTGGGACGGTAGCATGAAAAACATATTTCAACCAGGCAGGTGCGCCACGAAAGTCAGAAATAGCGATATAATAAATGCCTTACCTTTGATAATCTTCTTCTGTTAGTAGTTTGTCCTCGGGGTTTCGCCTGCCATATCAGTTCTGTTATACTCACAGACATAATTTAACAGTTTTAGAAACTTTAGAGTGTTTTCTATTCAAATCCAGAAATTATATGCATATCCTAGCTTCTGGGCCTGAGTAACAGGCAGTTTACTTTGGGCACGCTTTTCATCCGGACGTGAAAATACTGCCCCCTACCCAAGAGAGGTTAAAGAAGGCAATTTTAATTGCTTCTTTAATCAGAACAACAGTTTTCAGTTGTGTTAACATAATTGCAAAAGGGTTTTCTAATGATTAATTAGCCTTTTAAAATTATAAACTTGGACTAGCTAACAACGTGCCATTGGAACACAGGAGTGAAGGTTGCTGATAAAAATCAAAATTAGCCGTTTCCAGCTACAATAATCATTTACAACATTAACAATGTCTACACTGTATTTCTATTCAATTTGATGTTATTTTAAATGGACAAAAAAAATGTGTTTTTCTTTAAAAAAAAACAAGGAAATGTCTAAGTGACCCCAAACCTTTGAACGGCAGTGTATACTTTTTACACAATTTAGTGTAAACACAAAATAACACTATCAGCGTAACCAAAAGGGGAAATTATGGGAGTTTATTTCCATTTCTAGTTTTTTGCTAATGACCTTCGACCTTACCTTCAGATCTACTGACACAGTGGTGAACAATATGGTCAGCTCCCCATCAGAGAACTCCTTCAGCTCCTTCAGAAACATGTGCTCTATATCCATACCTGTAAAAAAACACACCCCATTCACCAGGAGTTCATGTTTGGAGGAAGCCAGCTAATATCTAATTCCATTCCAAACAAATGTTTTATAATTCAAATTTAAACTCTCTAGTCGACAGACAGACAGACAGACAGACAGACAGACAGACAGACAGACAGACAGACAGACAGACAGACAGACAGACAGACAGACAGACAGACAGACAGACAGACAGACAGACAGACATTACACTACACTACACTACACTACACTACACTACACAAATAACCACATCTTTAACCTTGCCAGCTATAAACACACACCTTGAAGCTGGGCCTCACCAGCGTTAGGACTGGTTGTGTCATCATACTGTGAGAAGCTGCTCCTCTCCTGCTCCTCTAGGTCCACTGAGCGATGGCCATCTTTGATCCACAGCCCCTCTGACTGCAGCCTCAGGGCCTCTGAGAAAACACACACCTGCTACATCAAAAACAAACCGATATTCAGTCATTGGTGTAATATTAGCTATACATGCTATTATGTTTGTATGTGGCACTAAAACGAAGGAAAAATATACTGACTGCAAAAATCTCAGGGACTTTGCATCAAGACTCTCATATCATACATAGGCTAACAAATTGATGTCAGTGACATCAGTTAAATTCATTACACTTAGGAGCTGTTGGGTGGTACTGTGCTCCGTAAGCACAGCACACATACACACATAAGCATGCGCGCACACCCTAGCCGGTACATCACAGCTAAAACAATAGATATAAGCAGGAAACGCAATGGAGAACAAAAATCAGTCATTTCCTGATAACTTCCAGAGCTACTTAACCTCTCTAACAAGATTGCAGGCTTGTTTGACTGATTTATTGGCAGGGGAAGAACACACACACATGCACATACAGTCAACACTCACACACCATGTATGAGGCAGTGAGTCATAACGATGTATTTGACAAACACAACAAACCCAGTATACAGAGGGTATGAAAGAAACACACATGGACAGATGCACAGACACACATACACACACGTACACACTCTGACCCTCTTGTATTCTCTCACTGCCTAGATGTCATGACTTGTTACCCTGCAGTCCCGTCCCTCCTAACTGCACACTCCTAACTGTTATAACCGAGTCATATCGGGGGCTTAGTGTGTGTCCTGCATCAGCCCATTACCCCCAGCGGGGGCACCATTGGTCCTCACCTCCTAGCAGCTCCCCCAGCAGCACGAAGATCTGCTCCAATGCCTCTTGAAGAATCTCCCTCGTGACGACCACCGCCATGCACGACACCCCTTCCCCTCCTGCCCGTTGCTCGTGGTGATGGACCACTCGGAGGATGCTGGACTTCAGAGCTTCATAGTCGGAGCTGGAACAGACAGGGGGAAGGGCACATTACACTAAATCTTCACAAAGCCCTCAGGACCTGTCTGAAATCCTAAACATACACTTTCATACTATACCTCCTAATACACACGTCTGAGCAATACCAACACGCAAATGTACACACACGCACACACAAAATATCAACTACATGATTTGTGTGTGTGTGTCTGTGTGTGTGTAGCTGTTGAGCACATCGTCCCTCATCAGAGTGAGGGAGAGTTTTCCTCTGTGGTGGAGCTGTAGTAGGTTGATGTCATCTTTCCACAACAGAGCAGACTCACACACCCTCACAAGGTATCACAACGTCTCCCTGGCAAGCCCACATCACATCGCTGACCACACAGGACCGGGACACTCACACAGCTCTCCTTCTGAGACACACACACACACAAACAGACACACAGAAAGTACAAATACAAGACACGCAGATACATTTACAGTACTAGTCAACATTTTGGACACACCCACTCATTCAAGGTTTTGTTTATTTTTACATTTTATATAGTGAAGACATCAAGCTATGAAATAACACATGGAATCATGTAGTAACCAAAAAAGTGTTAAAAACAAAATGTATTTGATGTCTTTATTCTACAATGTAGAAAATAGTAAAAATAAAGAAAAAACCTGGAATGAGTGGGTGTGTCAAATGTTGACTGGTCCTGTAAACTCAACCTCAAACAAGTACTCAAAGGCTGTAATACATACACACACACAAACACACACATACAGTACACACATAAATACCATGAACATGTCCCCACACATTACATTGCTGAGGAAGTAGGCGTAACTCAGTGTTGAAGCCACAGAATCTACATCTGGCTCCACCACTCCTAGAACAGCATGGACTTTAGGACCCTCAGGTCCTGACGCCTGGAACAAACAAACATACTAACAACCAGGTTCAAAAGACCACACAGGATCCAATGTATTACATCAATAACATTTTGGTTTGTTTTTCCACAATTGCTGAACCTACATCTGTGGATTAGCAAGTATTTCAATGGGATGGGCTGACTTTGAAAAAGTCATTTCAAACTTATTATGCCACTGCAGCCTGTGACACGAAAGAAAGCTAAGTTGTGAGAAGGGGTGAAATCAGAGTTTAGGTAGAGATAGCTGAGATCATCTCATCTCCAGAGCGGTACGGGACAAGTATGACTGTGCTGAAATGCAGCACTCAGAAATCCATGCATAATGCAAAATATGATTTAATATGCATGAAAGAGATGACTAAGATTCATATACCCTGTGGTGGCCATGATGGTAGATCAGTGGTGTGTTTATTTGTATTTATTAAGGATCCCCAATAGCTGCTGCACAGCCAGAAGCTACTCTACCTGGGGACCAGCAACATTAAGGCAGTTATATACAATTTAAAATATAACACTTTCCACAACACATTAAGTGTGTTCCCTCAGGCCACTACTCTACTATCACATATCTACAATACTACATCCATGTGTAGGTGTGTATAGAGTGTGTGTTTTATCATGTGTATGTGTGTCTCTTCACAGTCTCCGCTGTTCCATAAGTTGTATTTTTATCTGTTTTTTAAAATCTGATTCTACTTATTGCACCAGTTACCTGATGTGGAATAGAGTTCCAAGTAGTCATGGCTCTGTGTAGTACTGTGCGCCTCCCATAGTCTGTCCTTGACTTGGGGATTGTGAAGAGACCTCTGGTAGCATGTCTTGTGGGGTATGCATGGGTGTCCGAGCTGTGTACTACCGTAGTAGTTTAAATAGACACCTCAGTGCATTAACTTCAACACAAACCTTGGAGGCTCTTGGTTCTCACTCGCTTCCATAGACTTACACAGTAAGTATGACAACTTCCGGAGGACATACTCCAACCTATCAGAGCTCTCTTGCAGCTTGAACTGACATGTTGTCCACCCAATCAAAGGATCAGAAAATGAATCTAGCACTGAAAACATAAGCTACAGCTAGCTAGTGTAACGGATGTGAAACGGCTAGCTTAGTTAGCGGTGGTGCGCGCTAAATAGCGTTTCAATTGGTGACGTCACTTGCTCTGAGACCTTGAAGTAGTAGTTTCCCTTGCTCTGCTTTTGTGGAGCGATGGGTAACGATGCTTCGTGGGTGACTGTTGTTGATGTGTGCAGAGGGTCCCTGGTTCGCGCCCGGGTATGGGCGAGGGGACGGTCTAAAGTTATACTGTTACACTAGCACTGCATTGCATAAAATGTGGTGAGTTGTTGACTCAAAGAGAGAGAAAGAGTTTTCAAAAATGAATTTCTTCACAAATTAAGGAGAAGAGAGTCTTTTTCACTTTCATTTTCACTTACTTAGCTAGCAAATGCAGATGGCTAGTTTAGCCTACACAATGACCTGGCTCAAACAGAGGGATGCTATGTTAGCTAGCTGACTCTTCCAAGTCAAGGTTAGCTTTTGGTTTTATACATTTTTGCCACCGGGGCCTGCCGGTGTAAATGCTAAACTGCTTACTGACTATACACTGTAACGTTACTGCATGATTGTAGGGGGTTTAATAACACAGTTCTATTAGCTATGTTGACTAGGATGCTAATGTTACTTTAGCTAATAAGGGAACAACGATGTAGGCTGTGTGTAGTGGTTATGACATGGTTTGGCTTTGAAATAATATTTTGCCTGGTCACATACAGCTGATGTGCATTGAAGTCCACGAACAAAGGGAAAAGGTGAGAGGAGGAGAGTGCATAGATGCGAGAAAGAATACAACGTGGCTGCTATGAAAGTGAAATGTGTTTACGCGTGATCAAGGGTGTATTCATTCCGGCAATTCTGTTGAAAAACGTTTCTTAAAGGAAAGCAAACGAAAAGGGGATAAAAATACCAGAATTTGTCTAATAAAAACTTTTGATTGCAACTGTTGGACTAATGATTACACATGATTACCTAGATAAGCTAGATGCAGGCAAGAGTGTGGAAGGCGGTATTGAATGTGTCCATGTGTCACCTCAAATGTTTCTCTCAACCTGTGTGCACCTACGTTGTAAACTTTCATTCATAGGCTAGGTTGTATCAACCTCATGATGGGTATAAGGAAAATTTGAGTATGATGCAGTGTCATAAACCTATTGATGTTGCATTGAACTGGGTGAATGGAAAATGAATGACAGTCATCCAATATGCTGTAATAGAAATAAGGCCATGCTCATCAAAAAACAAAATTGTCCTCTCTCACCATAAACTGCACTGCTCTCCATGTACATTTAAGGGCCAGTCGTGCTGCCCAGTTCTGGGACAATTGTAATTTTCCGAGGTCCCTCTGTGTGTGTGTGTATCCTAGTTACTACCTCCAGTACTAGTACTACACAAATAAAAACAGTGTGGCTGCCATCTGCTAGTACGAAGAGTACTATGTTGTAAGCGGGTGGGGAAGTAAGTATCTGTGGTGGTGGTTACATTGCGCTAGTCAGCATTGGGTAAACACAAAACTGCAGAATACGGTGCCACACTGGCTTGCTGCAATCCCTCATGGATACAACCATAGAACAAATAGGAAAATATGCAATGAATACCACTCCATATCTCAGTCTGATGTTACAATGAAAATCCCTCCATATCTCAGTCTGATGTTACAATGAAAATCCCTCCATATCTCAGTCTCATGTTACAATGAATATCCATCCATATCTCAGTCTGATGTTGAAATGAATATCCCTCCATATCTCAGTCTGATGTTACAATGAATATCCCTCCATATCTCAGTCTGATGTTACAATGAATATCCCTCCATATCTCAGTCTGATGTTACAATGAATATCCCTCCATATCTCAGTCTGATGTTACAATGAATATCCCTCCATATCTCAGTCTGATGTTACAATGAATATCCCTCCATATCTCAGTCTGATGTTACAATGAAAATCCCTCCATATCTCAGTCTCATATTACTGTGCAGGTCCATGATTAGAGAGGATGCGTAGCGGAGCGGGGTTGCAGTGGGCAATCAGTGACATATCTGTTTGAGATGCTAATATATGGTTTCTGTCGAGCAGGCGTCACTCATGTTTCTGATGGGATGGAGGGGGAGGGGGGCAGCGGGTTGGTCGATACTCTGATGGCTACGGGAGGAAGAGACGCGTTAGAAATGAAAGGGCACTCACTGGCTGTTCCACAGCAGCAGCACCAGCAGCAGAACACACAGACAACAGAACACACAGCCGGTACCACTCTCTCATCTCCATTTCACTGTGTGCTCCTCATCTAAAATTCACCCCATTCATCTCAAGGAGGCTCGGGGTGAACGGACGCACTGCTGCTTTTCTGTTTCTCTGCATGCCTTCCTTAGCTCTCTTATTGCTTTCCCTCTCTTGCTCTCTCTCTCTTTCCCTCCATTATCTTCTTAATTTCATCATCCCCACTTTCACCACCGTCTTCTATTATCAGTACCCCCTATTCCCCCCTTCCCCCATCCGCAATGGGTCAGTGGTAATATTGTGATTCCTTCTCCAGTGACGTGGTAATTTAGCTTTTTTCCGGATGCCCCAAACAATTAGAAAGGGGATTCATCAGAGAAAATGACTTTACCCCAGTCCTCAGCAGTCCAATCCCTGTACCTTTTGCAGAATATCAGTCTGTCCCTGATGTTTTTCCTGGAGAGAAGTGGCTTCTTTGCTGCCCTTCTTGACACCAGGCCATCCTCCAAAAGTCTTCGACTCACTGTGCGTGCAGATCCCGCAGCTGAATCAACTTTAGGAGATTCCTGGCACTTTGCTGGACTTTCTTGGGCGCCCTGAAGCCTTCTTCAAAACAACTGAACTGCTCTTCCTGAAGTTCTTGATGATCAGATAAATGGTTGATTTAGGTGCAATCTTACTGGCAGCAATATCCTTGCCTGTGAAGCCCTTTTTGTGCAAAGCAATGATGACGGCACGTGTTTCCTTGAACCATAGTTGACAGAGGAAGAACAATGATTCCAAGCACCACCCTCCTTTTGAAGCTTCCAGTCTGTTATTCAAACTCAATCAGCATGACAGAGTGATCTCCAGCCTTGTCCTCGTCAACACTCACACCTGTGTTAACGAGAGAATCACTGACATGATGTCAGCTGGTCCTTTTGTGGCAGGTCTGAAATGCAGTGGAAATGTTTTTGGGGGCTTCAGTTCATTTGCATGGCAAAGAGGGACTTTGCAATTAATTGCAATTCATCTGATTACTCTTCATAACATTCTGGAGTATATGCAAATTGCCATCATACAAACTGAGGCAGCAGACGTTGTGAAAATTAATATTTGTGTCATTCTCAAAACTTTTGGCTACGACTGTACACAGACAGACACACTCACACACACATTTATTTTCCATGTATTTAAGAAACAACATAGTCTGTGTCAGTCCCACACTGTCTCTTTCCCTCAATCAAGTCAAAGACTTTCCAAGTCAGAATGTTTTTAGGTCTACTATGGCAATATACTGTATCTACTGTATGTAAGTGGTGTCTGTCTCCAATCTCCACAAAGTGTGCATGCACTGGGCTGGTTTCTGCCATGGGGTAAAGGACAGGGTCATTCCATGTCATTTCAGCAAGCCATGACACCCACCATCTTAGATTGTTCTTAAATAATATCTGTAGTTAGAAACATAAGATAAGCATTCTGAAATATTTTGTTGAAATATAATTTGATCTCTGACAGATTAAAATCAAAATCAAATCAAATGTTATTTGTCACATACACATCGTTAGACGATGTTAATGCGAGTGGAGCGAAATGCTTGTGCTTCTAGTTCCGACCATGCAGTAATATCTAACAAGTAATCTAACCTAACAATTTCACAACAACTACCTTATACACAAGTGTAAAGGAATGAATAAGAATATGTACATAAAAATATATGAATGAGTGATGGCCGAACGGCATAGACAAGATGCAGTAAATGGTATAGAGTACAGTATATACATATGAGATGAGTAATGTAGGGTATGTAAACATTATATAAAGTGGCATTGTTTAATGTGACTGGTGATACATTTATTACATCAAGATGGCAAGATGCAGTAGATGGTATAGAGTACAGTATATACATGAGATGAGTAATGTAGGGTATGTAAACATTATATAAAGTGGCATTGTTAAAAGTGGCTAGTGATACATTTATTACATCAATTTTTTCATTATTAAAGTGGCTAGAGATGAGTCAGTATTTTGGCAGCAGCCACTCAATGTTAGTGATGGCAGATAGCCCTCCAGGACAATGTAAAGGATTCATATAACATTCAATAATGATAGTACCTGACATCCAATTTGGACCAAACTTTTTCTAACAATGAGTAAGACACGAGGGAACCAATTTGCTAGTTTTTTTTTCACTGTTCAGAGAAATTTGTCATTGAAGTTGTTGAATTTATGTCCCATCCTACATCCTGATATTACCAGGATGTGACCACTAGATGGTGTTGTTTCTCCTATTTTTTTTAAGAATTTCCCCATATTACAGAATTACATAATGGTTTTATTACCCTGTAGGCAGTCTATGTACCAGGTATGACAGCAACCCATGCTTTGGTTTTGTTTACCTGGCAAGTCAATGGTACCTATATTAATATTTTTGTGCTTCGTATCCAATCATCGATAAGTAACATCATGGAGTAACAACACATTTTAAGATACTTTAGGATAATTTGGACATAACGTGTGAAAATGCTAATATTGATACTATTGGCTTGCATTGGATTAGTGACACAAATGCTAAAAGTTAGCATTCAAAACAATTGAACCGCTCTCCTTGAAGTTCTTGATGATCAGATAAATGATTGATTAAGGTGCAATCTTACTGGCAGCAATATCCTTGCCTGTGAAGCCCTTTTTGTGCAAAGCAATGATGACGGCACGTGTTTCCTTGAAGATAACCATAGCTGACAGAGGAAGAACAATGATTCCAAGCACCACCCTCCTTTTGAAGCTTCCAGTCTGTTATTTTCTATGTCATTTTAAGATACTTTAGGATAATTTGGACATAACTGTCACACCCTGACCATAGTTTACTTTGTATATTTCTATGTTTTGGTTGGTCAGGGTGTGATCTGAGTGGGCATTCTATGTTACATGTCTAGTTTGTCCAGTTCTATGTTCGGCCTGATATGGTTCTCAATCAGAGGCAGGTGTTCGTCATTGTCTCTGATTGGGAACCATATTTAGGTAGCCTGGGTTTCACTGTGTGTTTGTGGGTGATTGTTCCTGTCTATGTGTTTTCACCAGATAGGGCTGTTTAGGTTTTCGTTACGTTCTTTATTTTGTAGTGTTTGTATTGATTCGTGTTTTACGTTTGTTCATTAAAACATGGATCGCAATCTACACGCTGCATTTTGGTCCGACTCTCCTTCTCATCAAGAAAACCGTTACAATAACGTGTGAAAATGCTAATATTGATACTATTGGCTTGCATTGGATTAGTGACACAAATACCAAAAGTTAGCATTTGAAACATTGGCGAGGTAAACAAAACCAAAGCATGGGTTTCTGTCATATCTGGGTCATTGAAACAATACTCCCAAGCAGCAGCCCCATACCACTTGTCAAACATATGGAACTGATAAAGTATACTGGTTGTGTGGTGGGATTGGCGTGGGGGGTCCGTGGGAGGCTTTTGACCATTTATTTTGATTCTTCATGTCTTACTCAATGTTAGAGAAAAGTTTGGTCCAACTCCGATGTTAGGTACTATATTTATTGAATATTGCATGAATCCTATACATTAAAATAGCCAAATGGTGCAATCAATTCTTAATTTTTGATAGATCAAATTATATTTCAACTACATAATTCTGCAGGAATGCTAATCTTATCTTTTTTTAACATACAGATGAAGTCAGAAGTTCACATACACCTTAGCCAAATACATTTAAACTCAGTTTTTCACAATTCCTGACATTTAGTCACAGTAAATATTCCCTGTCTTAGGTCAGTTAGGATCCCTACTTTATTTTAAGAATGTGAAATGTCAGAATAATAGTTGAGAGAGATTTTTATTTCAGCTTTTATTTATTTCATCACATTCCCAGTGGGTCAGAAGTTCACATACACTCAATTAGTATTTGGTAGCATTACCTTTAAATTGTATAACTTGGGTCAAACATTTCAGGTAGCCTTACACAAGCTTCCCACAATAACTTGGGTGAATTTTGGCCCATTCCTCCTGACAGAGATGGTGTAACCGAGTCAGGTTTGTAGGCCTCCTTGCTCGCACACGCATTTTCAGTTCTGCCCACACATTTTCTATAGGATTGAGGTCAGAGATTGACTTTGTTGTCCTTAAGCCATTTTGCCACAACTTTGGAAGTATGCTTGGGGCCATTGTCCATTTGGAAGACCCATTTGTGACCAATCTTTAACTTCCTGACTGATGTCTTGAGATGTTGCTTCAATATATCCACATAATTTTCCATCCTCATGATGCCATCTATTTTGTGAAGTGCAACAGTCCCTCCTGCAGCAAAGCACCCCCACACCATGATGCTGCCACCCCCGTGCTTCACGGTTGGGATGGTGTTCTTCGACTTGCAAGCCTCCCTCTTTTTCCTCCAAACATAATGATGGCCATTACGGCCAAACAGTTCTATTTTTGTTTTTGTTTTTTCTCCAAAAAGTACAATCTTTGTCCCAATGTGCAGTTGCAACCCGTAGTCTGACTTTTTTATGGCGGTTTTTGAGCAGTGGCTTCTTCCTTGCTGAGTGGTCTTTCAGGTTATGTCGATATAGGACTTGATTTACTGTGGATATAGATACTTTTATACCTGTTTCCTCCAGCATCTTCACAAGGTCCTTTGCTTTTGTTCTGGGGTTGATTTTAACTTTTCGCATCAAAATACGTTCATCTCTAGGAGACAGAACGCGTCTCCTTCCTGAGCGGTATGACGGCTGCGTGGTCCCATGGTGTTTATAGTTGCATACTATTGTTTGCACAGATGAACGTGTTACCTTCAGGAGTTTGGAAATTGCTCCCAAGGATGAACCAGACTTGTGGAGGTCTACAATTTTCTTTTTCGGGGGTCTTGACTGATTTCTTTTGATTTTCCCATGATGTCAAGCAAAGAGGGACGAAGTTTGAAGGTTGGCCTTGAAATACATCCACAGGTACACCTTCTATTGACTCAAATTATGTCAATTAGCCTATCAGAAGCTTCTAAAGCCATGACATCATTTTCTGAAATTTTCCAAGCTGTTTAAAGGCACAGTCAACTTAGTGTATGTAAACTTCTGACCCACTGGAATTGTGATACAGTGAATTATAAATGAAATAATCTGTCTGAAAACAATTGTTGGAAAAATTACTTGTGTTATGCACAAAGTAAATGTCCTAACCGACTTGCCAAAACTATAGTTTGTTAACAAGAAATTTGTGGAGTGGTGGAAAAACGAGTTTTAATGACTCCAACCTTAGTGTATGTAAACTTCCGACTGCAACTGTAGGATGACCCATGACTAGAATACGGTATATAATAAGTGACCAGTGTTCAATGACTCTTAGTACATAGGGCAGCAGTCTAAGGAGCAGGGTTGACTACAGGGTGGCAGGCAACCGGCTAGTGACAGCGTCTAAGATTCAGGGCAGGGTACTGGGCAGAGGCCGGCTAGTGATGACTGTTTGAATTGTGTGTTATCCTTCTATGTCATCCTAGGATTTCATGGTCTCATCACACGAAGGGGACTGTGTAGCCAATAGATGGACTATCAAAAAACAACCATTACACAAACACTCCAACACAACTCCAACAATATGCCTATAGCCACAATTCAGGCTTCCAACACCCAAAACATAAAACTGTAATGCAGGGGTCTAGAGATATGCAGTATGCAGAATAAGAATGCCTTCACTGGGGTCTGACTATTCATGGGGCTGGATATAAAAAAATAACTTTGTGGAGAATGACCAATCACAATCAAGAAACTTCAGACCTCACCGGAATGTTGATCGTTAGACTAACTAACTAACGTTACAGGCCTACACGCATATATTTTATTGTGACGTAGCCTTCCTGCAACTAACAGTTAAGTATCCTTTCGCCTTCCGATCAGGTAAGTGAGTCGTCATCAGGTGTTTTCAACAACGTTTTACTGGAAACTACTTGTATGTGTTCTACCGAGACAGTATGTGGCTATTTGTTTTTCAATAAAATACGAATAAGCGTGATGACAGACCTGCAGCACAGGTGCGTGCGAAGCTTGTGCGTCATTAAAATTAATTTAAAAAAATGTGTGGCAGGAGAAGCTTATGGTTTGGACCATTCGTTTTTCTTCATCATTCCGGACGTCCGCCGTAGCCTACTACTTCTGCTTGGGGGGCAAAGAAACAAGAGACTACGTTTTCAGCAACAGGAATACAGACTGTAGTCATCATCCCAACCAGTAAAACCCTTATTATCCCCGGGCTGTTTAGGCTAAAACTAACCAGCATTGTCTTGGCCCGCCGCAAATAATCTTCCATGTTGGCCTCTGTCATTGTGGGGATGCTTTAGCCTTCATGTACAAGTTTGCAACGCTTGTTGTCGTAGTTGCGCTTGCCACCGAATTCCCCGCTGCGCTCACTGCAACACTGGCTCAGCTAGCGGTTCTCCCTCTCCGGACTGGCCCATAGAGAATGACAGTGTCTTCTAGAGCCCAAAAGGTAGTTTTGCTAGGGCAGCGCCATTGAGGGCTTCCACGTTCGTCACTAGTTACCACAGCCACAAAGCCATAAACCCCGCCTATTTCTACCGTTTCTTTTTTAAATCTTATTTTGAACCTAATCTCAACCCTAACCTTAAACACACTGCTAACCTTATGCCTATCCTTAAATTAAGACCAAAAAGCATATTTTTGTTTTCATTTACTTTTACAATATAGCCAATTCTAATTTTGTGCCTGTGGTAACTAGTGGAGTCTGACTTCCACCGTGCTTCCACCATTTTAAAGTAGTCAACTGGATGAGATTCCTATGGGTTGTAGCCTCAATGCCGCTGTCATAGTCGTCAATGTCGCTGTCATAGACGCTATAATGGCACAGTCAAAGAGGAGTACTCTATCTATCTCTATGGGCTGGCCCACTCTGGAGTGGATGTGACGAGAAGCTATACAGAGGGTGGCGCTCTCGCTGAATTCAATGCGCACCCAGCGTTTGGGAATCCCCGCCAATGGCAAAAATGTATCCATGTAGATTAAATAATTTTTATTATATTATGTATTTATTTGTATAACGTTAGTGTTGAATAGAAATCAAAATTGAATTAAAACGTAAAGCATGTTGTTATAAGAACAAAGTAACACAAATTTGGCAAGATCTCTGTCTCACACACTCACACACACACACACACACACACACACACACACACAGAGTCTGGGTAACAGGCCAGTTCTGAAACTTTAATATTTAAAATGGACAGAGTATTTATCATGAGGTCATCATGATAAATACATGTGCCATCAGATTTATCAATATGGATTTGTGACTCTCTCAGGTGACATTGCGTTTTTAGGGGTGACTTTGCAGCCAGGTGACTTGCGTTTGGCCTTACACAGTTCTCATTGTCACAATATCAAACCATGGTAGCCTATGTAAAATTTGAGCAACAAACACCTCAGCAGCCTGTAGCTCACCACTCTTCAAGATAACTCCTGTCCTCTGTAAACAGGAGGCCTAGTCATTATGGTCATCACTGTAACTGACTGGCTAGCACTTGGTAATAATCTCGTTTTGTTCCTCAACAAAATGTTATTCTATATAATTTTACTATCAAATAAAATAGGCTAATATAGGCTAGTCAAAATGAATATTGTTTTTTCTTGATTGAAAACAAAATGAAAACACTTTCTGAAGTCTTGGCCTACTTTGTTGAAACCACACATAAATTGTGGTTGAACAACCGACTTTAGATTTCAGTACTATCGACAGCCGCATAAGAGGGGTCCCGAGATCTGGCATTCACCACCACAGTGCAGTGAACAGTGGCCGTCTCAAATAGGCTTAGAGAGTAACTGCCCCTAAAAAGCAACTTCTCGTTTTGAAAAAGGCTTATGTGGCATCAATATGAGTCAGAAACATATATTATAGTGTCATATTTGACCATACAAAGTGTACAAAGTGTCAGTTAGTCTCATCCGAAACAGAGATTTGCGAGACAATAGGAAAAAATGGTATGTCAAGATGGTGAAGAGTACAGTAACAGTTTTCCTATAGTTATTTATTTAAAGCCTGCGCAAATTAATTGCATGTGAGATTGTGTTGGACCTGATCATAATGCCTATGGTCAATTTGGTTTGACATATCACTATGGGGCTAGTTAAGGACCATCAGTAAATTACACAATGTACGTGGGATAATGTAAAGAAAATGTCAATAGCGACAAATTTCAATGACTGAAAAACCTCAAACCAAATATAAAATGTAGAAATTCATATGCAAATATTGAAAGCATTTAATGAGATAGCTAAAATATATGCAACTTGAAGATATTGTCCCATTTACATTGTGTAATTTATTGACGGTCCCTAACCTAGCCCCAGAGCTAGGCTATTTAATGTCAAACCAACTTTGCCATGGTCACACACCTGGCTAAAGCTAATTGGCAAAAGAAGTTGGCTAGCAATAGCTATCAGCAACTTCAAGACACAAGACCTGGTTAGACTGTTTCAACTTATCTAGAAGGGTGAGTGACTGTAACTGTGTACTGTTTTGAATCCCCATGAGGTTGTTCAGCAATATTTCAAACTTTAAACTTTTACTCTTGTAAGTAATAGGGGTAGGGTAAGGTGTATGGAGAGATTTCAGTGCCAACATATATTGTATTTTAATTCCATAATTTTGAATTTGTAATTGAATCATTGAATTCATAAATTGAACTTCTATTTCATGATTTGAAAATGAATTGAATTACTTTTGCATTCAAATTAAATATTTATATATTCAATTTCAATATGGTAGATATTGCATTCATTGTCAGTGTATAAAGTTTACAAACTATAATTAAAATTTTACCAAAGTTTCATATATTACATTTTTCAGATGCATTCAGATTCAGTTTTCAAATTCAAATCTCTACATTCATATTCAAAACCAGAGACAACAACCTGGTACTTTTCCAGCAAGGAAAGGTAGAGGAAAATAAATAGAATCAAATGCTCTCTGTGATAAACAGAAGATACAAACAGAGTGGTTTTTGGTGGATTCTGAAGCCAATGTGGCATGTTGAATTTATTTTCTTCCTATGAATTTGGCTCTAGCGTTTGAACTGTTTGAGCTATAACCCATTCATGAAAACTAAGACTCTCTGGAATATGGAAGTGCCTTCTGTTCCCCTCTATGATGATCACAGGCCACACAGGACATGTTAGAAGGGAGTTTGACAAAAAAAAACAGCAATTTGTCCCCCCACAGTGGAGGTGTCATAATACCTATAAAACCTAGCAGTCAAACAGGGAAATGGTTCCAATCGTTTTTCCATCATTAATTTTTCTCATAGGGGTTTTTAAAGAAGTGCTCTCTTGGACAATGTGGCTTTTATCAATATATTTGGCTTTATTTACTCTCAGATTCAAACATTTTACGCTGAACAAAATATAAACGCACACCTGGCTAAAGCTGAAAAGATTTGGCATGGGTCCCCAGATCCTCAAAAAGTTCTACAGCTGCACCATTGAGAGCATCCTGACCGGTTGCATCACCGCCTGGCATGGCAACTGCTCGGTATCTGACCGTAAGGCGCTACAGAGGGTAGTGTGTACAGCCCAGTACATCACTGGGGCTAAGCTTCCTGACATCCAGGACCTATATACTTGGCGGTGTCAGAGAAAGGCCCAATAAATAGTCAAAGACTCCAGTCACCTAAGTCATAGACTGTTCTCTCTGCTACCACACGGCAAGCAGTACGGGAGCGCCAAGTCTAGGACCAAAAGGCTCCTTAACAGCTTCTACCCCCAAGCCATAAGACTGCTGAACAACAAATTAAATGGCCATCCGGACTATTTACATGACCCCCCCCCCCCCCCAAGATAACATTGGTCCCGAAGATGAATGTGTTTAAATCTATATTGAAACAAAATGGCATTGCACATCTCACTAATAAGTTCCCTATTTTCATTTTATTGCCAAATCCTATCCAAATCTTCCTAGTTACTCCGGTACTTGGGGAAAAAATACACCTTTTCTAAAACCAACATTTCATTAAATAACAAAAAAAAGTGTACACTGTAGCAACTTATTTCCCTTCATAGTTTGTTTGCCTAAGTGTGACCATCATCCACAAACCACATTTTTTGACCAAACTTTGCTTTTTTGTGTGAGCAGTTGGACATTTTTTTGGGGGGGCTAGTTACCAGATGTTTATGGAGTGATATCAGTGCCAACAGAAACTGTATTTGAATTCAATATTTTAGAATGTTTTATGCACAAATTGAATCATTTAATTCATAAATTGAACTTGTATTTCATTATTTGAAATGAATGAATATTGAATTCAGTTATAAAATGTAATTTAAATGTAATATTCAAATACACATTTTTAAGGTATCTGTGACCAACAGATGCATATCTGTATTCACAATCATGTGAAATCCATAGATTAGGGCCTAATGAATTTATTTCAAATGACTGATTTCCTTATATGAACTGTAACTCAGTAAAATCTTTGAAATTGTTGCATGTTCAAATCAAACTATATTTGTCACATGCCCCAAATACAACAGGTGACCTTACTTCCAAGCCCTTAGCCAACAATGCAGTTCAAGAAATAGACTTAATAAAATATTTGCTAAATAAACTAAAGTAAAAAAATCTAATAAATCAAAATGTAACACAATAAATGTAGATAACAATAACAAGGCTCTATGAAGAGGGGGTACAGGTACAGAGTCAATGTGTGGGGGTACAGGTTAGTCGAGGTCATTTGTAAAGTGACTATAGATAATAAACAGCAGTAGGGGGGCGGTTCAATTTGACTGATTTCCTTATATGAACTGTAACTCAGTAAAATCTTTGACATTTTTGCATGTTGCTTTTTTATTTTGTTCAGTGTAGGTACCATTGAACTTGTATTGGATTGCCAGGGGGACAGTCCCATTGGAGGAGGGGCCAGTTGCCCCAACACACTCACCTTAAAAACGGATAAATGGTTTTTATCTCTAAACAAGTGGATTATTTATTTTAAGTCTCCCTTAATGGTATGTATATTAAAAGGTTACATCTAACTTCATTATATTATACTGTAAATATCTAACTTTTTCTAAATGACTAAATATTAGATCAATTTACCTGAAGTTACCCTACCTTATCCTTTAACTTAAATAGACTTCTTCAGTTATTTGGACTAACCAGGCTGGTCAACTCCACTACTGTAATATTTTAGCAAATAAGCTGGGGCTTGCATGGCCAGGACAGGTGCATACATAACCAATGGTGTGGCATGTGCAGAACATTGTCTTCGAAATAGGCGGGGGTGGAGATAGAGAGGGAGTTGATGGAGAGGTTATCACTGCCGCCCAGCGTCTGTCGCCCGGTAAAGCATCAACGGCCTCGCTCGCTTAACATACAACCACTACACCACAACCGACTCGCGCCAAATCAAATGACCTTCCTTATTGTATTTTCTCTGAGGAACAAACGGTCTCTGATACGAGTGTAATTCACTTAGTCGTCATGGATGAGACACATTGTGTATAGGCTGGTATTACTCAAATGACTAAATGAAGACCAGATTTGTGCAATATTTCCAACCAAAAAGCCACTTTTCTGTCACGACTCATGAGGCCTATAGGTTCGCCAGAATTTGGCTTAGTTTCCAGTAACTTTGAACGACAACAAGGAAACGACATCACCACCCACCCTCTGTTTTATGGGGAAATAGAGCGATCACGGAGCATTAAGCGTCACCACTAAATAATTTCCCATTACTCCAACGGTAAGCCTTACCACTCCCAAACAGGCTCATTTTCCTGTTGAAACAATAGTAATTGATTTAAATGGCTCGCTATGCCGCGATGCGCCCATGATGACTTCGTGAGGGGTCTTTAAAGATTATTATCATAATTGCCATTATCCACATATATTTTCAAACGGGAGACAGAGGAAGAATATCCTGCCCTAAGCTGAACAAATAATTATTAGACTCTCGAAACAAACAGACGACCCCTTTTCCCGCAACCCCCACCACCATGTGTGGGCCCCCTCCCTGCGCCTTCATCCCCATACCTCGTTCTACAGCGGTGTGCAGACTTAATGTATGCTAAATTAATTGATATATCTTTTATAATTGATGTGCTGTAAAAAAAAAATAATGAGTAATTTACGTAATTAGCCAATTAAGGATAATTCCAGCATATGTTCAGTATGCCCAGAAGGTGTGCTTTACAAGTAGCCTAGTTGTTTGTCCAGGAGTTGGATGCTGCAGACTACAGTACCTAATTAATTGTGTTATGCATATCAGCGTGGTGTCTACTTAACGGCCCCCTTTGTGGAAACAGATTTAATATTTATCTTTCCCAAGTGTTTAAAGAGGATGTATACCCCCGTGTTAGCTTCTGTGGGCCTCAAAGGGCACCGACACATTTTTAGGCTCTGAAAAACAATGCATTCTTCATGAAGCCTATAGCCTAAATTCGTTTTAAAAGTGCTCTCTTGGTCAGCGAGCGACAAATAGAGCTGCAAATATAAAGACTAATATGTATAAAATATGCTATCCTTTGGCACCGGTGACCCTTTAGTGCTTGAAGGACTGTGGGGACGACGGCGACGACGACGACACATAATGGGAGAGATCTGTTGGCTAATTAATTGACACCGGTTTGAATATTCATATCTAATATAGCAAGCTCAGCTTAATTAAATTTGTTGACCTCTCTCCATGGAAGGTAAATCATGGAAGGCTTCATTACCCACTGGGCAAACCTGGTTGAATCAACGTTTTTTCATGTCATTTCAACCCGAAAAAACAATGTGATGATGCTGAATCAACGTGGAAAACTGACTGGATTTTAAAAAAGTAATCAATATGTCCTCTCTTTTTCACACAACTTTTAACCTACATTTTTGTTGATGTCAAGTTGAATTCACTTCAGTCGACAACTCAACCAAATGTAAATCAAAACTAGACGTTAAACCAGTAGTAGTGCATGGGTAAAATCACTGCATTGTTGGCTCTATAACCTGTTAATTCATATGTCTTGCGACCATGATATATAGGCCTAAAGGCAGAGACAATAAAAAGACAGAAGCAGAATAAATTCAGCCACATCTATGTTTTATCACAAAACCGGATAGCAACCTCTGTCCAGTGAAGTCCACAAAGCATATTCCATGTACAGTAACAGACAGCATGATGTACAGCATGGTCAAGCCAGTTAATGTTTCTGACATTTTCGGGCCACTAAACAACTATTGATTTAGAACCACAGAGGGTTACTGCAAGTTGCAGACAACTGGAGCTGCCTCCACTATTCCAGCACCATTTCAATTTCAATACTTCAACATCATCACATTTCCTCTGCTTAGTCTAATACAATGACACCAAACGATACCAAAAATAATTTAGTCAATCAAAGTAAGCTAAATATGATGTGCCTGTCCATGATTCTGATTTCTGTGTGTGTGTTTGTGTGTGTTCGTGCAAGTAGAAACTTGTAGAAAAACGCCAATGCCATCCTCCTCTCTTTCATGTTGATGAAACGGTCTATCACTCTGTCATACAGTACATGCTTGTTGTTGTCCTAGGCTACCTGGCTAAAATGATTGCTTGCTAGCCTAACTTCCATTCATGGGCAACGTTAGCTAGTTAACAGTAGCCTTCTACATCTATCTACATATTGAACTGCCATCCTCTCAGGCCAGGGGCACAACAGTGTATGAATTAATAGTTGGATCAGAATCGTTATTATAATCATTGTCCAGTACGGAGAATGAAGTAAAACCACAAGTCAAAATCCCTATCTCCATCCATGACTAATTTAGAAAAGGGACCATTTTTGCTAGCTGGATAGCTAGCCACCAGAAGACAACGAAATTCAACAATTCAAATTTTTCTGTTAAAGACATCTGCTCTCAATGGGATTTGATAGGAGTGACGCCAAATCCAGGCTGGCTTCCCTCAACACTGTTTTTTGGTGCACCAGGACCATTTAGTTTAGCTCAACTCTGATTGGCAAATGTTTTAATACTTTTTTTGTCAAGGGAGGCCAGATGGTTGCTGGCTTCTCTTGCATTCAATGCTACAGGCGGCAACAATGTCATACTCATTTGGACAAGACAGCATCAGATAGATAGCCTACACGTAGAGAGACAGAGGGGCGCTGTTTCACTCGCTCGGAAGCTTTCTCCTGTGAGATACATTCAGCCTCTTGCGAATTGAAGGAACATTCTGAAACAAGAGAGAGACAAAAGAAAACTTGTTTTATGTTTTTTTTTGTGTTTTTTTTTGTTGAGAAGACTGGCTTCCCTTGGCATCCATGAATACACGCCACTGCGTTGAACTGACGTCTGTGCCCAGTGGGTATTTTAATGTATTTGTGGGCGCGTCAAGGGCCGAGACATTACACCTGGCAATGCAAAAGCAGGAACAGCTTTTGTTATTCTGTTTATCAACTCAGAGATGGGAGCAAGTTTGTTTACATCCTTGTAGGATACACGAGAGGGTGTTTAAACAGACAGACAGCAGGTTGGCTGCAACGAGTCTCCTCACCGCAATTAATCTCAAACAACATGATTGTGTGTGTGTGTGTGTGTGTGAGATGGCAGGTTGGTTGCAATGAATCACCTCTCAGCAATTAATCAACGTGTGTGTGTGTTCATAGCCTATAAAAGTTATGGACAACTTTGATGGGGGCCACAGTTGCCCATGTTATGGGTATGCTTGTCATCATCAAGGACTATGGAGTTTTTTAGGATAAAAAGAAACGGCACAGGTAAAATGCTAGAGGAAAACCTGGTTCAGTCTGCTTTCCAACAGACACTGGGAGACAAGTTCACCTTTCAGCAGGACAATAACCTAAAAAATAAGGCCAAATGTACACTGGAGTTGCTTACCAAGACAACATTGAATGTTCCTGAGTGGCCTAGTTAAAGTTTTGACTTAAATTAGCTTGAAAATCTATGGCAAGACTTGAAAATGTCTGTCTAGCAATGATCAACAACCAACTTGACAGAGCTTCAAGAATAAAAACAATTATAATGTGCAAATATTGTACAATCCAGGTGTGCAAAGCTCTTAGAGACTTACCCAGAAAGACTCACAGCTGTAACCACTGCCAAAGGTGCTTCTACAAAGTATTGACTCAGGGGTGTGAATACTTATGTAAATCGAGATACTGTATTTAATTTTCAATAATTTTGCTAAAAAACATGTTTTCACTTTGTCATTTGTGTGACATATGTGTAGTTGGGTGAGATAAAAAAAATCTATGTCATCCATTTTGAATTCAGGCTATAACACAACACAATGTGAAAGTATGAATACTTTCTGAAGGCACTGTATGAGGTATCCTTCTGAACAGCGTGCATAAAGTTAAATAGGTTGCATAAAGTTGCATTTTGAAGCATCAAAATTACTGTGCATAAAATACACTTAGTGTACAAAACATTAGGAACTATGATCCCTTATTGATGTCACTTGTTAAATCCACTTCAATCAGTGTAGATGAAGGGGAGGAAAGGGAAAGGGGGATACCTAGTCAGTTGTACAACTGAATGCATTCAAATGAAATGTGTAACCCAACCCCTCTGAATCAGAGAGGTGGGGAGGGCTGCTTTAATCGAGATCCACGTCTTCGGCGCCCGGGGAACAGACAGGTTAAATAATGATTTTTAAACCTTGAGAAAACTTAGACATGCATTGCGTATGTGTGCCATTCAGAGGGTGAACGGGCAAGACAAAAGATGTAAGTGCCTTTGAACGGGGTATGGTAGTAGGTGCCAAGCGCAACGTTGTTGGGTTTTTCACGCTCAACAGTTTCCCGTGTGCATTAAGAATGGTCCAACACCGAAAGGACATCCAGCCAACTTGACACAAGTGTGGAAAGCGTTGGTCAACATGGTTCAGCATCCCCGTGGAACGCTTTCGACACCTTGTAGAGTCCATGCCCGGACGAATTGAGGCTGTTCTGAGGGCAAAGGGAGTGTAACTCAATATTAGGAAGGTGTTCCTAATGTTTTGTACACTCGATGTAGCTAGGACTAGCTTGGAATCTGTCATATTTCTTCACATAAACAAAGAGAAAACTAAGATAGAAAATGAAGATAAAGCCTATAACGAATTTTTAAAAACGCAACTTTAATAATTCAGGGATCTGTAGTATCCTAGTTAAAAAGCCACACTGTTTCAAGTTGACCTTATTAACTCACATAAAGCACAGAGACAAGTTGTTAATTTTCATGAATGATTTAGAATTAGGCCTATCGGGGACTAAAATGTACAAAATTGGTGAAAGATAAATTACATTACAACTTATTCTAATAAAGACGTGGCTGTAGGGCTATTCCACAATTTAAAAAAGTGTAAGAACATTTGTCTGTTTTTTAATTATCTTTTAATAATCTCTTTATAGTAATCATAATATTAACTTTAGTATTATTAGATTATAGGCTACTATTATAGGTTTTTATTTGCCTCATCACTAATACTATTATATCCACCCTTTTTCTTCTCAGAGCGCGCGAGTTTCCTGATTGGCACCGGGGCGCACGAATGTGTTTAGATTCTCCCTTCCCCTCTCCTGTAATCCTCATCATCCATCCCTCCCCTTCCCCCGCGACGGGTCCGTAAGTGCCTGAATACCATGTGATAATAGAGCGAGACCTGCAGGGGTCTCTGCGCCGCTCCAGCCTTACAAAAACGGTAAGGGGTGGCCAGAAGAGCGCACACGAAGAGCATTAGGCCCAAAGCGAGGAGCATCACCAACTCCTTGCCCTGTACTGTCGCAGAGACTGCGAAAGAGGCGGACTTTATTTGATGTGTTGTACTTTTACGCGCGAGATAAACGTGTAGGCTAAATTAGTGTGCGCCTGTGGACGGAAAAAAAACACGATTCTTCAAGGAAACCTTTTGGTGCTTTTTGTGATCCGCATCTTTGGGGAATTCATCTGGAGAAAACATGACCAGAGTCTGTGTCTGTGTTTGCCTGACTGACTCACTTATGATCTTCCATGTACACCACTAAAAGAAGAACAACATGCCAGGAGATCAATGATTTTGGTGTCTCCAAACTGTGGAAAACTCTGACTCGCGCCAAGTCACTCATACTGACCAAAGACTTGCAACAACATTCAGGCGCCCTTAACAAACAATATACAGCATATGCTATTGATACATCATAAATAAGTAACCAAAAGCATGCCTCGTCCGGGGAAGAACTCGTACAGCGAGCAGAAGCCGCCTTACTCTTATATCTCTCTGACAGCCATGGCCATCCAGAACTCCACCGAGAAGATGCTCCCACTGAGCGACATCTACAAGTTCATCATGGACCGATTCCCTTACTACCGGGAGAACACACAGCGGTGGCAGAACTCTCTGCGACACAACTTGTCCTTTAACGACTGCTTCATCAAAATCCCCCGGCGGCCCGAACAACCGGGGAAGGGCAGCTTTTGGGCCCTGCACCCAGACTGTGGAGACATGTTCGAAAACGGCAGCTTTCTACGCAGGAGGAAGCGCTTCAAACTGCTGCGCGCTGAGCACATGGCCTCCAAGAGCTCCCCAATGATGCACTATTTCCACCACCAGGGCAAGCTGAGTGGGGGGCATCATGAGCACCAAGGCCCCGCCGCGGCAGTGGGAAGGCTCCCCCACTTCCAGAGCTACGGCAGCATCAACTGCGGACAGTCCGGCGGCTTCAAGCACCCGTTCGCCATTGAGAACATCATAGGTCGGGACTACAAGGGCGTGATGACAAGCGGGCTGCCCATTACTTCGGTAATGCAGCACCTGGGCTACCCTGTGCCCGCGCAGCTCAGCAGTGTGGTCAACTCAATGTGGCCGCACGTCGGCATGCTGTCAGATTCCATGAGCGCCATGCCCCTACCAGTCTCCTCAGAGTACGCTCCCTTTGGCGTGTCCATGAAGGATCTCTACCACCACGCGAGCGGACAGACGCTGCCCACCATGCCCGTGCCCATCAAACCGACCCCGTCTATGGGTCCGATGCCCGGTCTTTCGGGCCTTCCGCCCGGCCCATCGCATCTCTGCTCCCCTTCATCATTGCTCGAGAAGAATGGTTCCGATCCTTTGGAGGGCATGGGCAATCCGATACACCCGGTTCTCCTGCTGCCTTAACCGGATAAAACGTCAAACTCGATTCTGTATCGACGAGGGAACAAACAACATAAGGGGCAAGAGCAGTATCTAAAATGTTAATCATTTAGCCTATAGTTGCCTAAAAGTTGAGCAGGTATGGTGACCTGTGAAGGAATTCAGACTGTAGGCCTATCATTCTAGTGATGAGTTGGCTACCACGCATTTCAGCATAATTTGTTCTTACTCCATTAGCACATTGTGAAGGCATTTGCCACATTAAAAGTGGCACTGAAATACAATCAGGAATTGACCCAAAGAGTTTTGATTTAATAATCATAATTAATTCAATAAAAATATAGAGGAAGATCAAAACTTGCTGCCTCAGTTTTTACATGTTTGAGTGAATAATATAAATTGTTTTAAAGTTTTTGTTCATTAGATTTAATTGAATAATTAAATGTGTAGTTTAATAATAACACAATGTATATGGACTGTTGTTATTAGCACGTAAGATAAATGTTATAACTGTAAAATAACATTATTTATCTTAAGAGATTTATAAAGAACTTTAAACGAAATACATGATCTGTCATGAGTTATTGTGTTAAGTTTTAATTGGAATGATTTATTTGAATTATCGAGACCTTATTTTTCTGATGTTGTTTCCTAGTTTTCAGTTAGTGCGTGACACCTCGTGCGAAAGTCATGAGAGCAAGTTCAACTATTTTGCACCTTATTAGGCCTATAGGCCTACACACGATATTTCAGGTTTCAATTTATGCGGTTACATTCAAGCTTATTCAAACTCATTCACACTCTTGAAAATGTTGTAATACAAACATAAAGGCTAATGTTTGCTTTGAGGGGTATCGTGATATTCACAGAGCTCGTCACGGAGCTGAAGAGTAGTTTATGCCTTTTATGGTTATTGTTAGGTTTGAAACATCTACACGTTATCACACACATGGGCGAGGCCAATAAAGCGCCAAAAAAACGTTCTGTCTCGCGCGGAACCTAACCCAAATGAAACCGTTTATTAACGAGTGATTTCACAGTGTTTGTATACAAGCCAACGTCCCACATATTGAATTATATTGAAACATCCTGTTAGGCTATGCTAACATCAAATATCATTTCCCGAATATTGTTGTAACATCTAGCATATAGGCCTATAATTGGAAGCTCTAAACGTTAATTATTAAATGAATAGGTTATTAAATCTGTCAATCAAATTCAGTTTTTTGCAAGAACTCAAGAGGTAGCACTGTGTGTGCATGTGTGCCTATGAGTGTGTGTGCCACAAAAGATGGATGGGGGGTGGGGGGTATTATATATCTCCATAACTTCAAAAGCGGGCATTAGATGAAGTTTTCTTTTGTTTTTCTCTTTTCAACATAATCCCACCTTTGAAGTCCAGGGAGCAGGTCCCCTCCAGAACACAAAGGGCTTGGTACTGCCCACTGACAGTGACTTACTTTCAGGCTGTCTTCCTGTTTAGCATGCCAAAGGCAACCATAACCCATGCCATTGTCACACCAGCCTCTGAACAAATAATTGAGATGCACAAGTGGAGGAAAGACGTGGGAGCTAGGATTGAAATTGGTCTGTGTCATTATTAACGAGGTCTCTGTCACACAAACACACACACATGCACACACACTCTTTTCTTTCAAATTATATTTTTTATAATTAATCTCTCTTTCTCTCTCAAGTCATATCAAATCAAGAGACAAAAGACACAGAGGTATGAATCTGAATAGGGCTGAAAGTGAGATTATGACCATTTGTTTGCAAAAGGCAAAAACTTTATTATATCTTATAACAACTGTTAGCATGAACTAAATTGTATGACATGAATATGAATCTAACTTTTGTTCTGTGAAAATCTGTTAATCATGAATAATATGACTGTTAAGATGAATAAAATATGAGGTCAGGGGGTCGTTGCTGCGCGACCCTCCCAAGAATAATGCTCCAGTCTTGAATAGGAGATGAGACATTAACCATAATTACCCAGACTCCATCGGGCCAGGGTGACAAATTCTACATGCGTTTTTTTAATGACCAACAAGAACAGGCCATCATAATGAGCAGCTTAATTCATTAATGCTCTCATTCATCCACGCACGCACGCACACACACACACCACACACACACACACACACACACACACACACACACACACACACACACACACACACACAAAGCAGAGCAGAGCAGATATATGATATTCTCTGAAACGGATCGTACATTTTAGTATAATGGGTAACATTGCATGAGAGAAATTGAGTCAATTGGTAAAAACATATAATTGCATTGATAGATTCATTATTTAATCCAGTAGAATTTAGGGTGAACAATGAGATTTCTCTGTGCCACTGCTGCAGTTATCTATAGTCAAGTTAAACAAACAGGTCTACTCATCCACACAGGCTAAACTAGAGAAAAGGGGTGTGTTTGAGATTGACTACATTGCAGTTGGGGATTGCAGTCTACCAAAAAAACACAATGAGCCATCATCACTAATGGTGAGGTGATTTGTAGATCATCAGTTAGTCTCCCTTCGCCAACTGCAATGTAGTTATTCTCAAGCATGCACAAAGACCCTTGGACTGCAGCAGTGCATTTTTTCTCCCTCTCTGCACAAACTCGTGGATTTAGAAGACGGGAGACAGTAGAGAACGAGACCCCACACAAGGGCACAAGGGCTTCACTATGTAGCAGTACTAATGAAATTATAATATTCTTAAGAGGTTTCTTTTTCAACTAGAATCTTCAGTGCCAGAAGAAGTGTGAGCTCGGAGATACATCTCAGGACCTTGAAAGAGCAACTCCAATGTGCAACTGAGAAACTTTACACACTCGATCCACAACATTAGAATATATCAAAATGCTGACATTTAATCATTGTAATTATATGTCACCTACAGTATGCTGACGTGCTACTTACTATACATGTCACTCCTGACAAACTCCTGCAAGCCTGAGGGCTAGCACACTACCACCTGTGCCATAAAGGTCCACACATCTCTTGCCAGAGGCCGTAAAAGTACAACCACACACAAGGAGGCTACTCTTTTGTTGACCAGGTAGTAGTAGTACTATGCACTCCAATAGCCCACATCTGTACACAGCTGTCTTCAAAGCCAGCCTTACAGACTGCCTGAAAGAGTTAGCTTCATCGTGCTAACGTATGTGATTCACTGCTAGCGGGCGCTGGGAGTATGGACCACAGCTGCTGCCACTCGGTAATGGCCGCCTCACCGTCTGTACCACACCAGCCTCTTGACGGTGGGGATAGTTGGCACGTGTCTGCTGCCTGTGGAGCCAGCCAAGCCTGACCAATGAACAGCTCACCTAGGCAGCATTAACCATCAGCTCAGGCGACAGAGAGAAGCTGTCAGCGCTAGCGCTATAAATGGTAGGTCACCTAGAGAGGACCACAGATTACAATAACTCTCTCTATTCATTGTCTCTCACTCTTTGCCCCACCTCTTCTCTTTCTCCAACCCTTTCATTCTCCCTCTCCGTTACATCCACCCCTCTTTCCTCTTGCACTCAATCCCTTTCTCTCTTATGTTCTCTCTCTCTATGATTGAGGGTGATTCAGTGCTCAGAGGGTCTAGCTGCCCTCCTGGCTGAAGTAAGCAATGTCCGTTGAACAAGGTCCTCTGACGCAGCTCATCCAATCTCCATTCTGCTGTCTGCTTTAATGGTTCACATTATTTTACCTGATTAGACATTATTACTCTTTATTATAGATTGCAAAAAGAGGTTAGGGGGCAGTCTTGTTGGCCTCTGTCCCAAACTTTCTCCTCTTTAAATCTTTTCTCCTCTTTAATCTCTCATTTTCTCACATTGAGACACAGTCCAGTCGGAGAAGAGGTCCCAGAAACTTTCCAACCTTTTGAGGAGGTTAAGGTGGGAGGGGATAAGCGCTCATATTCTTATTTATGGCCTCAACAATAGAAACGGAGGGTAAAGTACTCAAAAAATACTGAAAGGACAAAGTCAATATTTGTATTTTCTCTGTATGAACGATTATAGTTTGAACAGTTACATTTAAATCTGCTGCTGCCTACTAGACTTTCACACATGGGTTGTATACATACATTAGACAAAACAGAAAAAAAGAATAAAAAAACAGCCTGAAAACGCGAGGGACATTCTGTGCTCGTTTTTGTTATCCTTTACAAAACATTTTGCTATGGTGTGCCCTAATGAATATGACCATGCCCTGATTGGGCTCTACACTGTTCCAGCTATTTAACCTTCCCATCCCCATGTCATTACCCACCTCAGGGGATATTAAGGATCTATAGTTGGATGTCTGACCGTCGGACTGAACCACAGCCCTCTTTGTCCAGTAAGAGAGTAGAGGCAACAGGACTCTCCCTGCCCAAGGCCACAGATATGGAGTTACCGGGCCTGCGGGGAAGGAGGAAAGAGAGAAACAGAGAAGAATCAGTATGTATATTTCTATGATGTCTGTTTTAGATGTTTATTTACAGGGGCATTGCACCCCAAAAATCTGAGGGGGCACAAATTAGGTGAGGATCGCTTTTTCTGCATTCTGCTTAATTCTATGTAAAAAAATAAGTATATTTTACTGCATATCTATGTATCCCTCTGACTGGTGGTTATTTATTTATATATGTTTACCCCATCTTGTCTCATCGCTGCAACTCCCCAACACGCTCGGGAGGCAAAGGTCGAGTAATGCATCCTCCGAAACGTTACCCTCCAAGCTTCTTAACTCCCACCAGCACCAATGTATTGGAGGAAATACCATTCAACTGACGACCAAGGTCAGCCGGCAGGTGCCCGGCCCGCCACAAGGAGTCATTAGATTGTGATGAGCCAAGTAAAGCCCCCCTGGCCAAACTTTACTTAATAATATACAGAACCAGTCAAAAGTTTGGACACACCTGTCACGTCTCTCGTCAGAAGGCATGGACCAAAGCGAAGCGTGGTAAGGGTTCATGATAAATGTATTACTCAAAACACTCAAACAAAATAACAAAGAGTGAAAACCGAAACAGTCCTGTCAGGTGCAGACACTAAACAGAAAATAACTACCCACAAAACCCAAACAAAAAAGGACAATATTTTACCTTTATTTAACTAGGCAAGTCAGTTAAGAACATATTCTTATTTTCAATGATGGCCTAGGAACAGTGGGTAAACTTCCATTTCAGGGGCAGAATGACAGATTTGTACCTTGTCAGCTCGGGGATTTGAACTTGCAACCTTTCAGTTACTAGTCCAATGCTCTAACCACTAGGCTACCCTACCGCCCCATATATGATCCCCAATCAGAGACAACGATAGACAGCTGCCTCTGATTGGGAACCACACCAACATAGAAATAAAGAAATTCGATTGCCCACCCTAGTCACACCCTGGCCTAACCAAGACAGAGAATAAAAGCCTCTCTATGGTCAGGGCGTGACAGTAACCCCCCTAGCCCTTCGTACATCAGCTGATATCTCAAAGTGCTGTACAGAAACCCAGCCTAAAACTCTAAACAGCAAGCAATGCAGGTGTAGAAGCACGGTGGCTAGGAAAAACTCCCTAGAAAGGACAAAACCTAGGAAGAAACCTAGAGAGGAACCAGGCTGTGAGGGGTGGCCAGTCCTCTTTTGGCTGTGCCGGGTGGAGATTATAACAGAACATGGCCAAGATGTTCAAATGTTCATAAATGACCAACATGGTCGAATAATAATAAGGCAGAACAGTTGAAACTGGAGCAGCAGCACGGTCAGGTGGACTGGGGACAGTAAGGAGTCATCATGTCAGGTATTCCTGGGGCATGGTCCTAGGGCTCAGGTCCTCCGAGAGAGAGAAAGAAAGAGAGAATTAGAGAGAGCGTATGTGGGGTGGCCAGTCCTCTTCTGGCTGTGCCGGGTGGAGATTATAACAGAACATGGCCAAGATGTTCAAATGTTCATAAATGACCAGCATGGTCGAATAATAATAAAGGTGCGGACTCCGGCCGCAAAACCTGACTCTAAAGGGGAGGGTCCGGGTGGGCATATCTTCACGGCGGCGGCTCCGGTGCGGGACGTAGATCCCTCCGCTTTGGTGGCGGCCCTATTGCATGGACCTTCACTGGAGGAACCGGGCCGTAGATCATCACCGGAGGAACCGGGCCGTAGATCATCGCCGGAGAAAACAGACCAGTCCAGGTCCCCAGTCCGGAGCCTCCAGAGACGGTCCCCAGTCCGGGCCGCAGATCAAACAGACCACCATCGCCGGAGGCTACGGACTGGGAACCGTCGCCAGAGGCTACGGACTGGGAACCGTCGCCGGAGGCTCCGGACTGGGAACCATCGCCGGTCCGGAGCCTGCGGCGACGGTTCCCAGGTCGTAGCCTCCGGCGACGGTTCCCAGTCCGTAGCCTCCGGCGATGGTGGTCTGTTTGATCTGCGGCCCGGACTGGGGACCGTCTCTGGAGGCTCCGGACTGGGGACCGTCGCTGGAGGCTCCGGACAGGGAACCGGATCATCACTTGAGGCTTCGGATGTGCCATGGATTATCACTGGAGGCTCCGGGCCATGGATTATCAATGGAGGCTTCGTGCCATGGATCATCACTACAGTCTCCGGGCCATGGATCATCACTGGAGGCTTCGTGACATGGTTCATCACTACAGGGTCCGGGCCATGGATCATCACTGGAGGCTTCGTGCCATGGATCATCACTGGAGGCTCTGGGCCATGGATTATCAGTGGAGGCTTCGTGCCATGGATCATCACTACAGGCTCCGGGCCATGGATCATCACTACAGGTTTCGTGCCATGGATCATCACTGGAGGCTTCGGACCATGGATCATCACTGGAGGCTTCTTACGTGGAGCCGGAACAGGTCTCACCGGACTGAGGAGACGCACTGGAAGCCTGGTGCGTGGAGCTGCCACAGGGTTTACCAGGCTGGGGAGACATACTGGAGGACTGGTACGTGGAACAGGAAAAGGTCTCACCGGACAGGGGAGATGCACTGGAAGCCTGGTGCTTGGAGCAGGCACCGGATACACTGGGCCGTGGAGGCGCACTGGAGATCTCAAGTGCAGAGCTGGATCAACCCGTACTGGCTGGATGGTTACTTTCGCCCGGCAAATGCGGGGCACTAGCACAGGACGCACTGCACCGGACAATGCGAGGAGCTGGAATATAGCGGACTGGGCTGTGACTGCGCACTGGAGACATTGTGCGCAACACCGCATAACACAGTGCTCGACCAGTCACACGCTCCCCACGATAAGCACGGGGAGTTGGCTCAGGTCTAAACCCTGACTCCGCCAATCTTCCCGTGTGCCCCCGACCCAATTTTTGGGGGGAGCTGCCTCTCAGGCTTTCGTGCTAGCCGTGACCCTTTGTAAAATTGCTCCCTCCTTGTGGACACCCCTTCAAATTAGTGGATTCGGCAATTTCAGCCACACCCTTGCTGACAGGAGTATAAAATTGAGCACACAGCCATGCAATCTTCATAGACAAACATTGGAAGTAGAATGGCCTTACTTAAGAGCTCAGTGACTTTCCACATGCCACAGTCATTTGTAAAAGATGTCTGAGTGTTGGCGCGTGCCTCTGGCTATCCGGAAGAAGAAAATAAACAAGTAAATGATTCCTGCTGGTTTGCTTTATATAAGGATTTTGAAATGATTTAAACGTTTACTTTTGATCCTTAAGTATATTTTAGCAATTACATTTACTTTTGATACTTAAGCATATTTAAAACCAAATACTTTTAGACTTTTACTCAAATAGTATTTTACTGGGTGACTTTCAGATTTACTGAGTATGAAAATTGGGTACTTTTTCCATCCCTGCTTATATGTGTATTAAAGTACTAAAAAGTGAAGTATTTGGTCCCACATTCATAGCACACAATGACTACATCAAGCTTGTGACTCAACACATTTGCTGTATGTTTAGAAGTGTTGAGAAACATATTCGATACGTATTCGTATTTACAATAAAAGTGATTCCAAAATGCTATGAATATGGGACCAAATTCTTCATTTTTGACTACTTTAATACATATATAAGTGAATTTGTCCCAATGAATGTGTCCCTTTCCTCCCCTAAAGCAGGGGGACTATGTACAAAAAGTGTTGTAATGTCTGAACGGTTCACCTGATATGAATGAAAATAACCTCAAATTTAAGCTGACAGTCTATACTTTAACCTCACAGTCATTGGTTAATTTCAAAATAATATAAAATACTTCACTGTCCCAATAATTACGGAGGGCACTGTATATTAACAGGACAAATCTAAAGGGGGCACGTGCTCCTGTGCCCCCTATGGGCATGATGCCTCTGTTTATATAGTATGTTATGTGTGCCTGTGCGATATGAATGTGTGATGTGCATAGGAACATGTCTCTGTGTGTAGTTATGGGTATGGGAGAGACACACAAAGGGAAAGAGAAAGAAGGAAGAATCTGCATGTGTTAGTACTGTAGGGCAGTAAAGGGGCGTGAGACCTGGGTTTGAACTCTTAGATAAACCACAATGGATAAGTATGGCATAACTTGAGCAGGTATAATTCCGAAGCTCACATTAATCACATGAGCCCTGAGGGTGTGTGTGTGTGTGTGTGCGTGCGTGTGTATGTTCGTATGTAAAGTATGAGTGAATGTATGTTAGAAGATACAGGTACTCACATTACAGGTAGGTGTAGATTTCTTAATCACAAGGAGGACAATCTGTCTTCTGCAACCAACAGTTTGACATTGACATAGACATTAGGGTGCTTGCTTTCACATTACACTGTAAGTACACTTCCTATAACACAGGGCCCGTAATCATAAAGTGTCTCGGAGTAGGAGTGCTGTTCTAGGATCAATTTTGCCTTCAAGAATATAATCAATCGACAGTGGGGACCTGGTCTTAGATCAACCCTCCTACTGTTAGAAGCTTTATGAATATGGACTCAGGTTCTAGCTACTACACACTGTTCTCTCTCTCTCCTCTCTCCTTAGTGTTAATTGAGGCTGTGGCAGTGGTGAAAGGAAAGGTCCTCCACTGACTCCCTGATCATTTATCTCTCCATTAGAGGAAGCACTTGGGTTTTTATTGGCACAATAAAATACATCTTAACTCCCACAAAAAGTCACCTGACCCCTGAGATCGTGGGGGCCCCGACTGACTCACTCTGCATATTCATCATCTCACTCGGAGCGCGAGGGGACACGGGCATGTTGTTCCTCCCAATCACTTAATTAATGTTGTCTTTAATTAGGCAAAGAAGGGGAACTAATCGCACAGACACAGCTGTATCACAACTGGCCGTGATTTGGAATCCCATAGGCTGGTGCACAATTGGCCCAGTGTTGTCTGGGTTTGGCTGGTGTAGGCCGTCATTGTAAATAAGAATGTGTTCTTAACTGACTTGCCTAGTTATATATATATATATATAATCAAATCAAATAAAAATTATTTGTCACATACACATGGTTAGCAGATGTTAATGCGAGTGTAGCGAAATGCTTGTGCTTCTAGTTCCGACAATGCAGTAATAACCAACGAGTAATCTAACCTAACAATTCCAAAACTACTACCTTATACACACAAGTGTAAAGGGATAAAGAATATGTACATAAAGATATATGAATGATTGATGGTACAGAACAGCATAGGCAAGATGCAGTAGATGGTATCGAGTACAGTATATAGTAATGTAGGGTATGTAAACAAAGTGGCATAGTTTAAAGTGGCTAGTGATACATGTATTACATAAAGATGCAGTAGATGATAGAGTACAGTATATACATATACATATGAGAAGAGTAATGTAGGGTATGTAAACATTATATTAAGTAGCATTGTTTAAAGTGGCTAGTGATATATTTTACATCAATTTCCATCAATTCCCATTATTAAAGTGGCTGGAGTTGAGTCAGTGTGTTGGCAGCAGCCACTCAATGTTAGTGGTGGCTGTTTAACAGTCTGATGGCCTTGAGATAGAAGCTGTTTTTCAGTCTCTCGGTCCCTGCTTTGATGCACCAGTACTGACCTCGCCTTCTGGATGATAGCGGGGTGAACAGGCAGTGGCTCGGGTGGTTGTGTGTTGTCCTTGATGATCTTTATGGCCTTCCTGTGACATCGGGTGGTGTAGGTGTCCTGGAGGGCAAGTAGTTTGCCCCCGGTGATGCGTTGTGCAGACCTCACTACCCTCTGGAGAGCCTTACGGTTGCGGGCGGAGCAGTTGCCGTACCAGGCGGTGATACAGCCCGACAGGATGCTCTCGAATGTGCATCTGTAAAAGTTTGTGAGTGCTTTTGGTGACAAGTCGAATTTCTTCAGCCTCCTGAGGTTGAAGAGGCACTGCTGCGCCTTCTTCACGATGCTGTCTGTGTGGGTGGACCAATTCAGTTTGTCTGTGATGTGTACGCCGAGGAACTTAAAACTTACTACCCTCTCCACTACTGTCCCATCGATGTGGATAGGGGGGTGCTCCCTCTGCTGTTTCCTGAAGTCCACAATCATCTCCTTAGTTTTGTTGACGTTGAGTGTGAGGTTATTTTCCTGACACCACACTCCGAGGGCCCTCACCTCCTCCCTGTAGGCCATCTTGTCGTTGTTGGTAATCAAGCCTACCACTGTAGTGTCGTCCGCAAACTTGATGATTGAGTTGGAGGCGTGCATAGCCACGCAGTCGTGGGTGAACAGGGAGTACAAGAGAGGGCTCAGAACGCACCCTTGTGGGGCCCCAGTGTTGAGGATCAGCGGGGTGGAGATGTTGTTACCTACCCTCACCACCTGGGGGCGGCCCGTCAGGAAGTCCAGTACCCAGTTGCACAGGGCGGGGTCGAGACCCAGGGTCTCGAGCTTGATGACGAGTTTGGAGGGTACTATGGTGTTAAATGCTGAGCTGTAGTCGATGAACAGTATTCTCACATAGGTATTCCTCTTTTCCAGATGGATTAGGGCAGCGTGGTTGAGATTGCATCGTTTGTGGACCTATTTGGGCGGTAAGCAAATTGGAGTGGGTCTAGGGTGTCAGGTAGGGTGGAGGTGATATGGTCCTTGACTGGTCTCTCAAGCACTTCATGATGACGAAAGTGAGTGCTACGGTAGTCGTTTAGCTCAGTTACCATAGCTTTCTTGGCTTTCTTGGGAGTGTGTGTATTTTAAACTCTGTAATTGTGTCACTTTGTTATTTATTGTCTGACTGTTAATTTTACAACATAATAAACATGACAAATTGTTGCCGTGCTATAATAGACCCATGGAAATAATCAAAAACCATCCATTGAAAGATACTTAAGATACGAGACACTGTGGATTTCTTCTTTGATATTTATCCATTGAAAAAATAAATGTTAAAACCCCCAAATAAAGCCATATACAAACATGTTTGAAGAAAAATCTAAGTAAAATCACCCTGGATCTAGCCATATTGGCATCCAAGGTTAAATTCAGTCTGCTTGCACCCTCTAGTGGCCATTAGGATTCATGTTTTCATGGACAAAACCTTTCAAATCAAATGCTGCATTTTTTTTATTAACCTTTATTTAACTAGACAAGTCAGTTAAAGAACACATTCTTATTTACAATGACAACATACCAGGAAACAGTGAGTTAACTACCTTGTTCAAGGGCAGAACAACAGAACAACAGATTTTGACCTTGTCAGCGCAGGGATTTGATCCAGCAACCTTACTCTCTTAATGTTCTAACCACTGGGCTCTACCTGCCACCCTAAATGTAGAACAGGTGTAGGCCTTACAGTGAAATGCTTACCTACAAGCCCTTAACCAACAATACATTTTTAAAGAAAATAAATAAAAGTCACAAATAATTAAAGAGCAGGAGTAAAATAACAATAGCGAGGCTATATACAGGGGGAACCAGTACAGAGTCAATGTGCGGGGGCACCGGTTAGTCAAGGTAATTGAGGTAATATGTAGATGTAGGTAGAGTTATTAAAGTGACTATACATAGATAATTAACAGAGTAGCAGCAGTGTAAAAGGAGGGGGGGAGGGGCAATGCAAATAGTCTGGGTAGCCATTTGATTAGATGTTCAGGAGTCTTATGGCTTAGTTTCGCTTCGTTTATTAATTCGACCATTTAAAAAAACAAGCACACATAAAACTTGAAAAAGACATACATGCACATTAATAAAATCATTGAGGATAACACACAATAAAGTCTGGGACTTATTTCCATTGTGGTCCTCTTGTGACAAGATGGAACACAGTATGGCAGTGAAATAATAAAACAGAAAGAGAGAAGAAGAACATCTATCTCATCATTCCAGTTACATCATAGTCATATGGTCACAGAAGACAATAAACATATTTTACTTTATTTTTTAAAGCTGCCCAGAGAGGACATTGTTTTTATGGGCAGAGGCAACACATTCCATTCAGAGGCTCCAGTATACAAGAAAGTACCTTTCCCAGCATTACTCCTGAACCTGTATAAGCACACATCAGCAACACCTGATCTGGTGCTGTGATTGTGTGCATCCCTAACACAAGAAAAGTAATCACTTAGATATCTGGGCGCAGGACCATAAATACTCCTGTAAACCAAACCTAGTCTAATCTGGGACACCCTAGCCACAACAGGCAGCCAATTGAGTTCCTGAAAGCAGCTCCTGCTTATGTGAGTACATGGACTCACCTTCAATACTACCCTGATCAGCTTCTTCTGGGCTATCTGGAGCTTCCCCTTCATAAGTTTAGATAAGCCCCCAAACCAGGAAGTACTAGCATAGTCAAAATGGCATTGAATGAGGGCAGTAGCTAGCACTTTCATGGAGTCCTTTTCAAACAGCTTGAACTTTCTAGCCAGAAACTTAGTCCTGGCATTAACTTTCCCTTCCACTTTATTGGCCATGCTCACACCTCCCAAGCTTCCATCAAGGATACATCCCAAGTAGCTAACAGAGGTTTTTGTAGTCAGCATCTCGCCCCCTAATTACACACTGATTTCAGAGGACCTACTCAATTTAGGTATGGATCCAAAAATAATTGCTTCAGTTTTCCCTAAGTGCAGAGATAGCTTATTATCTCCAAGCCATTTGCTAATGTTAGTAAGCTTTGTGCTAAATATGCTCTCCAACAAAGTTTAACTTTTGTGAGACACCAGAAGTGTAGGGTCATCATAATAAAGAAAAAGACGGTAAGAACAAGCATCTTTCATATCGTTAATATAAAATAAAAACAGCAGAGGCCCAAGCACGGTCCCCTGCGGAACACCACAACTTGTTTGTTTTGCCCGAGACAGTGAACCATTAAAATACTAGGCATACAGTGCCTTGTGAAAGTATTCGGCCCCCTTGAACTTTGCGACCTTTTGCCACATTTCAGGCTTCAAACATAAAGATATAAAACTCTATTTTTTTGTGAAGGATCAACAACAAGTGGGACACAATCATGAAGTGGAACGACATTTATTGGATATTTCAAACTTTTTTAACAAATCAAAAACTGAAAAATTGGGCGTGCAAAATTATTCAGCCCCTTTACTTTCAGTGCAGCAAACTCTCCAGAAGTTCAGTGAGGATCTCTGAATGATCCAATGTTGACCTAAATGACTAATGATGATAAATACAATCCACCTGTGTGTAATCAAGTCTCTGTATAAATGTACCTGTAATAGTCTCAGAGGTCCGTTAAAAGCGCAGAGAGCATCATGAAGAACAAGGAACACACCAGGCAGGTCCGAGATACTGTTGTGAAGAAGTTTAAAGCTGGTTTGGATACAAAAAGATTTCCCAAGCTTTAAACATCCCAAGGAGCACTGTGCAAGCGATAATATTGAAATGGAAGGAGTATCAGACCACTGCAAATCTACCAAGACCTGGCCGTCCCTCTAAACTTTCAGCTCATACAAGGAGAAGACTGATCAGAGATGCAGCCAAGAGGCCCATGATCAATCCGGATGAACTGCAGAGATCTACAGCTGAGGTGGGAGACTCTGTCCATAGGACAACAATCAGTCGTATATTGCACAAATCTGGCCTTTATGGAAGAGTGGCAAGAAGAAAGCCATTTCTTAAAGATATCCATAAAAAGTGTCGTTTAAAGTTTGCCACAAGCCACCTGGGAGACACACCAAACATGTGGAAGAAGGTGCTCTGGTCAGATGAAACCAAAATTGAACTTTTTGGCAACAATGCAAAACGTTATGTTTGGCGTAAAAGCAACACAGCTGAACACACCATCCCCACTGTCAAACATGGTGGTGGCAGCATCATGGTTTGGGCCTGCTTTTCTTCAGCAGGGACAGGGAAGATGGTTAAAATTGATGGGAAGATGGATGGAGCCAAATACAGGACCATTCTGGAAGAAAACCTGATGGAGTCTGCAAAAGACCTGAGACTGGGACGGAGATTTGTCTTCCAACAAGACAATGATCCAAAACATAAAGCAAAATCTACAATGGAATGGTTCAAAAATAAACATATCCAGGTGTTAGAATGGCCAAGTCAAAGTCCAGACCTGAATCCAATCGAGAATCTGTGGAAAGAATTGAAAACTGCTGTTCACAAATGCTCTCCATCCAACCTCACTGAGCTCGAGCTGTTTTGCAAGGAGGAATGGGAAATAATTTCAGTCTCTCGATGTGCAAAACTGATAGAGACATACCCCAAGCGACTTACAGCTGTAATCGCAGCAAAAGGTGGCGCTATAAAGTATTAACTTAAGGGGGCTGAATAATTTTGCACGCCCAATTTTTCAGTTTTTGATTTGTTAAAAAAGTTTGAAATATCCAATAAATGTCGTTCCACTTCATGATTGTGTCCCACTTGTTGTTGATTCTCCACAAAAAAATACAGTTTTATATCTTTATGTTTGAAGCCTGAAATGTGGCAAAAGGTCGCAAAGTTTAAGGGGGCCGAATACTTTCGCAAGGCACTGTAATACTGCCCCCTTTGGATGAATTGCGTGCCCATAGTAAACTGAAAAAAATTATGTCCAAAATTGCTAATATATCCATATAATAATTATTATTGGATAGAAAACACTCTAAAGCTTCTAAAACCGTTTGAATGATGTCTGTAAGTATAGCAGAACTCACAGGGCAGGCAATCTCCCAAACTAGTTTTGGAATACTGAAAGTTGGGGCAACTTTAACGTCCTCGCCCCCACCCTTCCCAACCAGCTATGGATCTGGAGACACTTTCTATGTCTTCCACTAGATGTCCTCATTCAGTAGAGTGTTTAATTTTGACCCTTTGGGAGGCGAAAGAGTGGGTGTCGCGAGAAAATACATGTGCGTTAGGGCGCGCTTTGGGCACAGAGCTTCCTTTGTTCCAGCTCGCCTGAGAAGAAGTGTGATTGTCCGGTTGAATTGAGAATTGTTTTGTACGTTTATAACATCCTAAAGCTTGATTCTGCACATAGTTTGACCAGTTTAGTCAACATATAATATGTCATTTTGAAGTTTTGATGCGCAACTGTTCGGGACCAGAAGTCATTTTGGGTGCATTTCAGCTGAAAGTGGTAGCATATGCTAATACAAAGACACACGACTTGAAACCAAACGATGTATTGGGTAAGTATGACTCCTTCCACTACATTCTGATCAAAGACCATCAAAGGTAAGGGAATATTTATGTTGTAATTTTGTATTTCTGTTGACTCCAACATAGCAGAGAAATATTGCTTACGTCTGAGCACCGCCTCAGATTATTGCCTAGTGAGCGATTTCTGTAACGTTAAAAATAAATGTAACACAGCGGTTGCATTAAGAAGCAGTGTATCTTTCTAACTATATGTAGAACGTATATTTAGTCAAAGTTTATGATGTGTATTTCTGTTATCTGGCGGAGCTATCTATAATTTCTCCGGACATTTTTGAGCATTTTCTGAACATGGCGTCAATGTAAACGGAGATTTATGGATATAAATTGCACATTATTGAAAAAAACATAAATGTACTGTGTAACATGTCCTATTACTGTCATCTGTTGAAGACTTTCAAAAGGTTAGTGAATTATTTTAATTTTAATCCTGTGTTTGTGATTGCATCTTTTGTTCGACAAAATGGCTGCATTTCGTTTGTGTCTTTGTGGTGGTTTGACATAAATATGTGCTATGTTTTCGCCGTAAAACATTTTAGAAATTTGGCTGGGTAGATGAACAAGGTGTTTATCTTTCATTTGAGCTATTGGACTTGTTAATGTGTGGAGGTTAAATATTTCTACGAATATTTTTGCATTCCATGCGCCACCGTTCCAGCTGAACGGGGGGGGGGGGGGGTGGCGTTCCCTGAGAGGAACACCTCGCTTTAACAGGTTTTAACCTCTACTACTTTCTCACTTCCTGATATATAGGACTTTACCCAGCCTAGAGGGTTACTGCTTAACCCCAGTGCCTCCAGTTTGGAGATTAGGAGATAGGGTTTAACTGTATCAAAGGCCTACTGTAGGTCAAGCATTACCATTCCACACAGATTTCCCTCATCAATCTCTTTCCTGATGAAGTCAGTCAAGTAAAGTCGACATGAATCAGTGGACTATGTTTTTCTACAACCCGACTGAAAATCATACATTAGACTTTGTTTGTTGACATTCATAAATTTGCTAATGTACAATTCTCTCCAGCATCTTTGATATTACACAGAGGATAAATACAGGATTATAATTCCCAGGGTCAGACTTTATCCCCTTCTTATACAGAGGTATAATTTTAGCATGTTTCATGTCCCTGGGAAAGGTACCTTGTTCAAGAGAGAGATTAACAATATGCGTAACCTTGCAGGAATATTATACAGGCCTGTGGCTCTGGAGCATTTAAACTCTGCCAGCATACTGACTATTTTGGCTGTTGCTACCTTTGCAAAAGAAAAAGAGTAGAAGTTGTTTAGAAGTCTCTTGGACCTAGACTTGGCGCTCCGGTACCGCTTGTCGTGTGGTAGCAGAGAGAACAGTCTATGACTAGGGTGGCTGGAGTCTTTGACAATATTTAAGGCCTTCCTCTGACACCGCCTGGGATGGAAGTCCTGGATGGCAGGAAGCTTGGCCCCAGTGACGTACTACCCTCTGTAGTGCCTTGTGGTCGGAGGCCGAGCAGTTACCATACCATGCAGTTATACAACCAGTGAGGATGCTCTCAATAGTGCAGCTGTAGAACCTTTTGAGGATGTGAGGACCCATGCCAAACCTTGTCAGTCTCCTGAAGGCGAATAGGTTTTGTTTTGCCCTCTTCACGACTGTCTTGGTGTGCTTGGACCATGTTAGTTTGTTGGTGATGTGGACACCAAGGAACTTGAAACTCTTAATCTGCTCCACTACAGCCCCGTCGATGAGAATGGGAGCGTGCTCGGGCCTCCTTTTCCTGTAGTCCACAATCATATCCTTTGTCTTGATCACATTGAGGGAGAGGTTGTTGTCCTGGCACCACACGGCCAGGTCTCTGACCTCCTCCCTATAGGCTGTCTCATCGTTGTCAATGATCAGGAATATCACTGTTGTGTCATCGGCAAACTTCATGATGGTGTTGGAGTCGTGCCTGGCCATGCAGTTATGAGTGAACAGGGAGTACAGGAGGGGACTGAGCATGCACCCCTGAGGGGCCTCCGTGTTGAGTTTCAGCGTGGCAGATATGTTGTTACCTACCCTTACCACCTGGGGGCGGCCCATCAGGAAGTCCAGGATCCAGTTGCAGAGGGTGGTGTTTAGTCCCAGGGTCTTAGCTTCATAATGAGCTTTGAGGGCACTATGGTGTTGAACGCTGAGCTTTAGTTCCAATCCCAAAGCAACCTCTAAAACCCTACCTACCAGAGGGCTATCACTTTTGTACTGCTGTCATTTGGCTGCACTGTAAATAAAACCTATATTTGCACCACATATTTATTCTGTGTGCTCAAACACTCCTAATTAGACAGTGGGATCCCACTATATCTTAAAAGACTGGAAAGGAAGGCTATAAGCAACATGCCATATTGCCTAAAGGGATAGTTTGGGATTTTGGCAATGAAACCCTTTATCTACTTCCCCAGAGTCAGATGAACTGGATACCATTTTTATGTCTGGGTCCAGTACTCTGGGTCCAGTATGAAGGAAGTTATAGATAGGTAGCTTCACGAGCCAATGCTGACTAGAGCTAGTGCAATGACGGGAAGTCTATATTGCGCTAACGCTAGTTACCATTTGCGCTAACCCTAGTTGGCTGCTTCCTTCAAACTGAACACAGACATAAAAATGGTATCCACGAGGTCGTCTGACTCTGGGGAAGTAGATACATCTTGATCTATCCCTTTTAATATATCCATCTAACCTCTTTAGATCCTATCCCATGACATACTCTGTTTCAGTCGTCACATCATTTCATGTGAAGATGAAAAGAAGAAACAAGGAGACAAGCCCACTAGGACTATTCATATGCAGCCGCAGTATACATGGAGACAAGCCCACTAGGACTATTCATATGCAGCCACAGTGTACAAGGAGACAAGCCCACTAGGACTATACATATGCAGCCACAGTATACAAGGAGACAAGCCCACTAGGACTATACATATGCAGCCGCAGTATACATGGAGACAAGCCCACTAGGACTATTCATATGCAGCCACAGTGTACAAGGAGACAAGCCCACTAGGACTATTCATATGCAGCCGCAGTATACAAGGAGACAAGCCCACTAGGACTATACATATGCAGCCGCAGTATACATGGAGACAAGCCCACTAGGACTATTCATATGCAGCCACAGTGTACAAGGAGACAAGCCCACTAGGACTATTCATATGCAGCCACAGTATACAAGGAGACAAGCCCACTAGGACTATACATATGCAGCCGCAGTATACATGGAGACAAGCCCACTAGGACTATTCATATGCAGCCACAGTGTACAAGGAGACAAGCCCACTAGGACTATTCATATGCAGCCGCAGTATACAAGGAGACAAGCCCACTAGGACTATACATATGCAGCCGCAGTATACAAGGAGACAAGCCCACTAGGACTATTCATATGCAGCTGCAGTATACAAGGAGACAAGCCCACTAGGACTATTCATATGCAGCCACAGTATACAAGGAGACAAGCCCACTAGGACTATTCATATGCAGCTGCAGTATCAAGCCTGCCTGACACAGAGGACATGAGAGCTATTAGCCTATATATCACTAGGTGTCACTATTTGAACAGCCTGATATTACAATGGGCCAGGGCTGCCTTTCTCTCTCTACAGGACAGTATGTACAGAGGCTACAGTGGTGGCAGAGGGGCGGAGGGTCAGCAGAGGGGCGGCAGAAGTCGGAGGGAGGTACGGGGTGTACTGAGTGTTAAGGTCAGTCTTTGAGGTGGTGTGTGTGTAGGCCAGGTTAGCTGCTGTCTTTGAAGGTCTTTGATGTAGACTTCAGTTAGAGAGAAGAGTACAGTGACAGTGATGCTACTTTTAGAGAGGTTTGAAACTATGTAACATTACACATTCCATTGCCTTGGTCAAATCAATCCTGTAGCTATAGTCACATCCTGCAGTCCCCTCTTTATCTCACCACCACAGAAGTCTATTTGACCTTTTGGAGGTCTTTTCTGTTTTTTGCTTGAATACTGTCAATACAACTGTGTGTGTGTGTGTCTATGTGTGTGTGCAAATCGTTTCCTGGCTGCGGGTGCAGCAGACTAGTGACGCAGAGAGTGACATTAGCCTTTAAAAACACCTCTCCTCTGCCTCTCTATCACTCATACACACACTCCCATTCATGGAACACAGCACGGAACACTCCCTCCATACCAGTAATTTACAAATCTTTGGACTACACAGGTGAGAAAACATTCATGGTACTGTAAACTCTCTTGATGTCAGAAGTGAATTCTTGCAATGAAACGTGTGTTATTATAGATACCGTGCTATACATGATTTTAGCTTGAGTCGATACACTACATCATGACTTTAGATTTGAGAATGTTCATGAGAATAGTATTCTGGTACCCATTTTGTTTTAACAGGGATAACTAACCAGGACAGCTTGGTCAAGAGTGAACACCTGCTAGCCAGCAGAATGTGGTTCCTGGGAAAGATCCGAGAGAGCATGGAGAACATTCCCCTAGAGCTTGGACGCTACGTGGGAAAGAGTGAGGAGGAGGATCTCTCAGCCAAGGCCAGCCTCTCCAACAAGTTGCACAGTAACATTCTGACTCCGGACAAAATCCCAGAGTTCTGCTTGCCCCCTCGGCTGTGCAGGAGCCTAGCGGCAGCTGAACCCCACACTGTGAGTCAGAGGCTCACCAGTCGAGACTGTGGTGCTGTTGATTTCTCTGTGACTCCGCAAGTTAAACAGATTGAGGAAATGAAGTTGACAAAAGTCAGTGGGGTGGCCTGGAAGGGTAAGAAGCCACTGCCATTCTCCGCAGAGGGCTACGGTTTGGCAGGGATGTATGAGAGTCCAAACACACGGAGGAAAGAGTCGCTGTTTCACTCCAAGAGCACTGGCTACACACTGGACAGGACCCTACCCAGGCCCACCACAAGGGTGGCGATAGAGCAAAACCATTGTAAAGCACCCCCCAGCCATTTGGGGCTTGAACTAGGGCTCTCCTGTAAGAGCCTGTCGGAGTCAGGCAGCACAGAAAGCGATACGCCCTCCTCAAATGACTCCTCCCCTCTGGGCTCTCCCCTGCTCAGCCGCTCTTGCTCTGGCCTCTCACTCTCTATCATCGGGTTAACCGAGGGTCACCCAGGTCTGCAGTCTGCCTTCAGTGGCACTTTGGGACTGGAAGGAGCCCCCTCATGCTCTGCAGTTAACCCCAGAGGACGGAGGGGGGCGATCTCTCCCATTCCCTCCACCTCCCTTATCGAGCCCTGCTTCAGTCCTCCCTTCGTTGTCAACTCCCTGGCGCCCCCTGTCCTGTTCCCGCTGGACGTGCTCCACTGCCAGGAGCGGATGCAGAGAGAACATGTCCTCCCACTGCCGGAGGGCCGCGGCAGAGTCCGCCTCTCGGCCGAGCACACATTGTCGCCCTCTCTTCTGTCCATGGTAGTGCGAGTGAGGGTGGTGTCCGTGGAGGGTCTGAGGGATGAAGGGGACCCCAGAGCCCTCCACTGCTGCCTCAGCCTGAGCTTAAGCCCGGGGAAGCTCCAGAGACAGGACAGCGCCACAATCAGGAACTGCAGGAGCCCCGTGTTCAATGAGGACTTTTTCTTCACTGAGCTGAGCCTGGACAGCCTGGGTGGCTTGCGGCTCCAACTGAAGGTGTTAGACAAGGCTTCCGGGCTCAGACGGGGCACGGTGCTCGGGATCATCATAACTGAACCCTTGGCCCAGCTACTGCCCCTGTGACCAGGGAGGAAATATCTTCTGCTTCAGCCAACCTCTCTATGTGTTATTGTTATGCCCATGGCCAGGACTTTTTCCTGACCATGTCACCTGACCAGGGAAAACACCTAGTACTTGTGGTTATATAGTGTACATAGCCTTAAAATCTCCAACCCCTCTGCTCTAGCAGAATTAGCTTTAGCTACCAGGCCAGTAAGTCCTATCCAGGTCCCTAGCCATGCATAATTATTATTAATCGTGGGAAATGCGCTCTTCAAATGACATTTGATTATTATTATTATTATTATTATTATTATTATAATGCCTTCTGTCTTGTTGTTCCGGTATGCTTCACTTATGTGAATAGTGAGAGCTATGTGAATCTTTAGAGACATAGTATTTGGTTTTGCCAAGCAAATGTTGTCTGCAAAAGTGTGCAAAGCAAATCGTGACAGATCATAGAATGTTTTATGGAGCATAGTTTGTTTGACTGTTGTTCTGTGGTTCACTGCACCATTAGGCTCCGAATCGCTCAAAGGCATCCCTTTCCACATTCTTACAATGTGTACATTGTGTGTGCATTTAAAAATGTTCAAACTTGTTGGAAGGGCTTGACAGTCTGACAGATAGTCATTGACCAGGCAGACAGAGGGCTGGGATGTTATCTTCTACTTTGTGAACCTAACCGTTTATATATAAATAAACATATAATAATACTGGAATTCATTGACAGCAAAATAAGGCTGTCTCCCTTTTTTCACATTTTGTTATGTTTGGTCCAATGACATCAGTCTCTCCATCAATTTAGTGTTCTATTGGAGAAAAATATACAAAAGAAAAAGAACATGTCAGTGTTCTGGCCAGTGCATATCAGAATAGGAAAAGAATATGAAAATGTGAAAACAAAAGTGTGTTGTACTTTATAAGATGGCGCCGACAGAGATGGTCGCCTCGCTTCAGGTCCTTAGGAAACTATGCAGTAATTTGTTTTTTAAAATGTATTATTTCTTACATTGTTAGCCCAGAAATCTCAAGTGTTATTACATCCAGCCGGGAATAACTATTGGATATAAAAGCGACGTCAACTTACCAACATTACAACCAGGAATATGACTTTCCCGAAGCGGATCCTTGGTTCGGACCTCCACTCTGGACATGGGATCTAATCCCAGAGGCCGACCCAAAACAACGCGGTCGCCGCAGGAGAGGCATACGGAGCGGCCTACTGGTCAGACTTAGAAGTCGAGCACACCATCCACAGCTTCAGAGCATATTACTCGCCAATGTCCAATCTCTAGACAACAAAGTGGACAAAATTCGGGCACAAGTTGCCTTCCAGAGAGACATGAGGTTGTAACATTCTCTGTTTCACGGAAACATGGCTCACTCGGGTTATGTTGTCCGAGTCAGTACAGCCACCTGGTTTCTTCATGCATCGAGCCGACAGTGACAAACATATCTCTGGTATAAAGAAGGGCGAGGGTGTACGCCTTATGATTAACGACTCATGGTGTAATCATAACAACATACAGGAACTCAAGTCCTTTTGTTCACCTGGCCTATAATTCCTTACAATCAAATGCTGACCGCATTATCTCCCAAAATAATTCTCTTCGATTATAGTCAGAGCCGTGTATATTTCCCCCCCCCCCCCCCCGAGCAGATACCTCGATGACCCTGAAAGAACTACACTGGACTCTATGTAAACTGGAAACCATATATCCTGAGGCTGCATTTATTGTTGCTGGAGATGTTAACAAAGCTAATCTGAGAACAAGGCTTCCAAAATTCTGTCAGCATTCTGGTAGCATTCTGGACCATTGCTACTCTAACTTCCGCGATGCATACAAAGCCCTCCCCCGCCCTCCCTTCGGGAAATCTGACCATGACTCCATTTTGTTGCTCCCATCCTATAGGCAGAAGCTAAAACAGGAAATGCCCGTGCTCAGGTCTATCCAACGCTGGTCTGACCAATCGGATTCCACGCTTCAAGATTGCTTCGATCACATGGACTGGGATATGTTCCAGGTAGCCTCAGACAATAACATTGACGTACGTATACGCTGACTCGATGAGCGAGTTTATTAGCAAGTGCATCGGAGATGTTGTACCCAATGTGACTATTAAAACCTTCCGTAACCAGAAACCATGGATTGATGGCAGCATTTGCGCAAAACTTAAAGCACGAACCAATGCTTTTAATCATGGCAAGGCGACTGGAAACATGACCGAATACAAACAATGTAGTTATTCCCTCCGCAAGGCAATCAAACAAGTGAAGCGTCTGTAACGGTTTTCTTTAGGTGAAGGAGAGGCGGACCAAAATGCAGCGTGGTGGTTATTCATGATTCTTTAATAAAGAAAACTATACATGAATAAACTAACAAAAACAATAAACGTGAGAAAACCTAAACAGCCTATCTGGTGAACAAACAAACACAGAGACAGGAACAATCACCCACGAAACAACTTAAAGAATATGGCTGCCTAAATATGGTTCCCAATCAGAGACAACGATAAACACCTGCCTCTGATTGAGAACCACTCCAGACAGCCATAGACTTACCTAGAAAACTCTACTAAGCCACAAACCCAATACCTAACAAAAACCCCAAGACAAAACACACCACATAAATAAACCCATGTCACACCCTGGCCTGACCAAAATAATACAGAAAACACAAAATACTAAGACCAGGGTGTGACAGCGTCAGTATAGAAACAATGTAGAGTCGTAATTCAACGGCTCAAACACGAGACATATGTGGCAGTCGATCATGGATTACAAAATGAAAAACAGCCCCGTCGCGGACATCAACGTCTTACTCCCAGACAAATTAAACAACTTCTTAGCTCGCTTTGAGGACAATACAGTGCCACAGACACGGCCCGCTACCAATGCCTGTGGGCTCTCCTTCTCTGTGACCAACGTGAGTAAAACATTTAAACGTGTTAACCCTCGCAAGGCTGCCGGCCCAGATGGCATCCCTAGCCGCTTCCTCAGAGCATGCGCAGACCAGCTAGCTGGTGTGTTTATGGATCCCTATCCCAGTCTGCTGTCCCCACATGCTTCAAGATGGCCAACATTGTTCCTGTTCCCAAGAAACCTAAGGTAACTGAACTAAATGACTATCGCCCCTTAGCACTCACTTCTGTCATCATGAAGTGCTTTGTGAGACTAGTCAAGGATCATATCACGTCCACCCTACCTGATACCCTAGACCCACTCCAATTTTCCAATTTTGCAGTGTGATGACGCAATCGCCATCACACTGCACACTACTCTATCCGATCTGGACAAGAGGAATACCTATGTGAGAATGCTGTTCATCGACTACAGCTCAGCATTTAACACCATAATACCCTCCACCCCGCCCTATGCAACTGGTTCCTGGACATTCTGACAGACCGCACCCAGGTGGGGAAGGTAGGAAACAACATCTCCACTGACCCTCAACACTGGGGTCCCACAAGGGTGCGTTCTCGGCCCTCTCCTATACTCCCCGTTCACCCATGACTGCGTGGCCATGCATGCCTCTAACTCAATAACCAAGTATACAGACGACACTACAGTAGTAGGCTTGATTACCAACAATGACGAGACGGCCTACAGGGAGGAGGTGAGGGCCCTCGGAGTTTGGTGTCAGGAAAATAACCTCTCACTCAACTTCAACAAAACAAAGAAGATGATCGTGACATGGGCACTGGGAAAGCCGACGGGGGGTAAACTCCCCACGAACCGGCAGGGGCGTGGGAGCCTGGTGTGCTGGCTGAGGCATGAACGCCTGTCGATCCCGCTGCGGCGTGAAAGCCCGATGATCCGGCGGAGCATGATGTGGGATGGGAACCTGCTGAGCCAACCGAGGCAAGGAAACCTCTCTAGCTAGCTAGGACGTGGAATTCCGACAAGCTGGCTTAGGCACCCCCAGTTCCATTGGCAGCAGTATCCAAGCCCGACGTCACCAACAAAACAAGAAAACTCATGGGCCGGCTGGGAGAACAAGACCTGACGATCCGGCTGAGGCCCAACGTGGGATGGGCGCCTTCCGAGCCAAGGAAACCTCTCGAGCCAGCTAGGGCGTGGAAGCCCGACGGTCTGGCTAGGCAGCCCCGGTTCTATTGGTGGAGACCCAGGACCGACGTCACCACCAACCGGAATGCCAGTACTCCCCGATGCTTCATGTGATGGCTGCTGCATTCTGTAAGGACCGACGCCAGACAGGAGAAGCAGGTAAGGGGAGTCAGACATTTATTCGGGAACAGACATAGAACAAGACAGGAACAGCGTCAGCACACGGGTAACATGGACATATGACAAACAATGCAGCAGCGGGGAACAGAGCGGAGAACTGACAAATATAGGGGAGGTAATAAACAGGTGATTGAGTGAGTCCAGGTTAGTCCAAAATCGCAGAAGCGTGTGACGAAGGAAGGCAGGTGTGCGTAAATGATGGTGGCAGGAGTACGTAATGCAGGGCAGCCTGGCGCCCTCGAACCCCAGGGGGGGGAAGAGCGGGAGCAGGCGTGACAGGCCATCAGACTGTTAAACAGCCATCACTAACATAGAGAGGCTGCTGCCAACATACAGACTCAAATCTTTGGCCACTTTAAAAAATGGATTTAATAAAAGGTATCACTAGTCACTTTAAATAACGCCACTTTAATAATGTTTACATATCCTACATTACTCATCTCATATGCATATACTATATTCTATACCATCTACTGCATCTTGCCTATGCCGCACGGCCATTGCTCATCCATTTATTTATACAGTGGGACAAAAAAGTATTTAGTCAGCCACCAATTATGCAAGTTCTCCCACTTAAAAAGATGAGAGAGGCCTGTAATTTTCATCATTGGTACACTTCAACTATGACAGACAAAATGAGGAAAAAAATACAGAAAATTACATTGTAGGATTTTTAATGAATTTATTTGCAAATTATGGTGGAAAATAAGTATTTGGTCACCTACAAACAAGCAAGATATCTGGCTCTCACAGACCTGTAACTTCTTCTTTAAGAGGCTCCACTGTCCTCCACTCATTACAAGAATTAATGGCACATGTTTGAACTTGTTATCAGTATAAAAGACACCTGTCCACAACCTCAAACAGTCACACGCCAAACTCCACTATGGCCAAGACCAAAGAGCTGTCAAAGGACACCAGAAACAAAATTGTAGACCTGCACCAGGCTGGGAAGACTGAATCTGCAATAGGTAAGCAGCTTGGTTTGAAGAAATCAACTGTTGGAGCAATTATTAGGTAATGGAAGACATACATGACCACTGATAATCTCCCTCGATCTGGGGCTCCACGCAAGGTCTCACCCCGTGGGGTCAAAATGATCACAAGAACGGTGAGCAAAAATCCCAGAACCACACAGGGGGACCTAGTGAATGACCTGCAGAGAGTTGGGACCAAAGTAACAAAGCCTACCATCAGTAACACACTACGCCACCAGGGACTCAAATCCTGCAGTGCCAGACGTGTCCCCCTGCTTAAGCCAGTACACGTCCAGGCCCGTCTGAAGTTTGCTAGAGAGCATTTGGATGATCCAGAAGAAGATTGGGAGAATGTCATATGGTCAGATGAAACCAAAATATAACTTTTTGGTAAAAACTCAACTCGTCGTGTTTTGGAGGACAAAGAATGCCGAGTTGCATCCAAAGAACACCATACGTACTGTGAAGCATGGGGGTGGAAACATCATGCTTTGGGGCTGTTTTTCTGCAAAGGGACCAGGACGACTGATCAGTGAAAAGGAAAGAATGAATGGGGCCATGTATCGTGAGATTTTGAGTGAAAACCTCCTTCCATCAGCAAGGGCATTGAAGATGAAACGTGGCTGGGTCTTTCAGCATGACAATGATCCCAAACACACCGCCCGGGCAACGAAGGAGTGGCTTCGTAAGAAGCATTTCAAGGTCCTGGAGTGGCCTAGCCAGTCTCCAGATCTCAACCCCATAGAAAATCTTTGGGGGGAGTTGAAAGTCCGTGTTGCCCAGCAACAGCCCCAAAACATCACTGCTCTAGAGGAGATCTGCATGGAGGAATGGGCCAAAATACCAGAAACAGTGTGTGAAAACCTTGTGAAAACCTTGTGAAGACTTACAGAAAACGTTTGACCTCTGTCATTGCCAACAAAGGATATATAACAAAGTATTGAGATAAACTTTTGTTATTGACCAAATACTTATTTTCCACCATCATTTGCAAATAAATTCATTAAAAATCAAACATTATGATTTTCTGGATTTTTTTCCTCATTTTGTCTGTCATAGTTGAAGTGTACCTATGATAAAAAGTACAGGCCTCTCTCATCTTTTTAAGTGGGAGAACTTGCACAATTGGTGGCTGACTAAATACTTTTTTGCCCCACTGTATATGTACAGTGCCTTGCGAAAGTATTCGGCCCCCTTGAACTTTGCGACCTTTTGCCACATTTCAGGCTTCAAACATAAAGATATAAAACTGTATTTTTTTGTGAAGAATCAACAACAAGTGGGACACAATCATGAAGTGGAACGACATTTATTGGATATTTCAAACTTTTTTAACAAATCAAAAACTGAAAAATTGGGCGTGCAAAATTATTCAGCCCCTTTACTTTCAGTGCAGCAAACTCTCTCCAGAAGTTCAGTGAGGATCTCTGAATGATCCAATGTTGACCTAAATGACTAATGATGATAAATACAATCCACCTGTGTGTAATCAAGTCTCCGTATAAATGCACCTGCACTGTGATAGTCTCAGAGGTCCGTCAAAAGCGCAGAGACCATCATGAAGAACAAGGAACACACCAGGCAGGTCCGAGATACTGTTGTGAAGAAGTTTAAAGCCGGATTTGGATACAAAAAGATTTCCCAAGCTTTAAACATCCCAAGGAGCACTGTGCAAGCGATAATATTGATATGGAAGGAGTATCAGACCACTGCAAATCTACCAAGACCTGGCCGTCCCTCTAAACTTTCAGCTCATACAAGGAGAAGACTGATCAGAGATGCAGCCAAGAGGCCCATGATCACTCTGGATGAACTGCAGAGATCTACAGCTGAGGTGGGAGACTCTGTCCATAGGACAACAATCAGTCGTATATTGCACAAATCTGGCCTTTATGGAAGAGTGGCAAGAAGAAAGCCATTTCTTAAAGATATCCATAAAAAGTGTTGTTTAAAGTTTGCTACAAGCCACCTGGGAGACACACCAAACATGGTGGAAGAAGGTGCTCTGGTCAGATGAAACCAAAATTGAACTTTTTGGCAACAATGCAAAACGTTATGTTTGGCGTAAAAGCAACACAGCTGAACACACCATCCCCACTGTCAAACATGGTGGTGGCAGCATCATGGTTTGGGCCTGCTTTTCTTCAGCAGGGACAGGGAAGATGGTTAAAATTGATGGGAAGATGGATGGAGCCAAATACAGGACCATTCTGGAAGAAAACCTGATGGAGTCTGCAAAAGACCTGAGACTGGGACGGAGATTTGTCTTCCAACAGGACAATGATCAAAAATATAAAGCAAAATCTACAATGGAATGGTTCAAAAATAAACATATCCAGGTGTTAGAATGGCCAAGTCAAAGTCCAGACCTGAATCCAATCGAGAATCTGTGGAAAGAACTGAAAACTGCTGTTCACAAATGCTCTCCATCCAACCTCACTGAGCTCGAGCTGTTTTGCAAGGAGGAATGGGAAAAAATGTCACTGTCTCGATGTGCAATACTGATAGAGACATACCCCAAGCGACTTACAGCTGTAATCGCAGCAAAAGGTGGCGCTACAAAGTATTAACTTAAGGGGGCTGAATAATTTTGCACGCCCAATTTTTCAGTTTTTGATTTGTTAAAAAAGTTTGAAATATCCAATAAATGTTGTTCCACTTCATGATTGTGTCCCACTTGTTGTTGATTCTTCACAAAAAAATACAGTTTTATATCTTTATGTTTCAAGCCTGAAATGTGGCAAAAGGTCGCAAAGTTCAAGGGGGCCGAATACTTTCGCCAGGCACTGTACATATCCCTTTACATTTGTGTGTATAAGGTAGTCATTGTAAATATGTTAGATTACTTGTTAGATATTACTGCATTGTCGGAACTAGAATCATAAGCATTTCGCTACACTCACATTAACATCTGCTAACCATGTGTACGTTACCAATAAAATGTGGTTTGATTTGATTTGATAAATCAATGAATTTTAACTAACTGCAATCCAGTGGCAGAGTGGAATCAACACTCCTCCCTCTCGGCCCCTCTGTATCCATCTAACCCATGGAAATCGATCTCCCACCAGGCCTTAAAGCCATCTATTGTTGACTGTGTTGAACCATGTATGTGTGGTGATGGCTGTTGAAACTGGCTGGTAGTAGTACTTTACCACACAAGCACCAAGAACCAAGGAAACTGTAAATTCCACAGACTTCCATGAACACAGGGATCTCTTCTGAATAGACAGTGTCAATGGCCAGATAGTCTCCTACATTGTATTACACATTGTTCACTGCAATGGACTTTGTCTTGGTGACATATTTTGCTCTGATGGCTTCTCCGAATCTGGCACTTAATACTGCATGGTCAGAGTTTGGAAGAGCATGCAGTGGGACGTCTCTTGTGTCCTTACAGTGTGTTGTTTTGTTGCCAAGGCTTTTGTTGGTTTGCTCCAAGCATGGTCCGAGCTGATGTCTTTTAGGCTGGGTCTTCGTTATATTTTTGAAGTTTCCCTGCTGAGAGCCTCTTGAAATATTGGTGTTTCGCTTCAAATCGCATTGTGGATCAAAGGTCCATAGGCAAGTAGCAGGCTAGGGTAGTGGACGAGGTCGTGCATCTTTGGGATGGTCTTCCCTGGAAACAGCTCCTGTAAGAGAGCTTGAAATTCAGGGATTTTTTCTGCCGTATATGGGATCCAGGATCTTCTTAAAACTTGGGCCAAGATTATGTTGGATATCTCTCGAAGCAGGAGGCAGAGATCCTAAGCACTGACGTTTTGTATTTGACTACCAATCATTTGAGGGAGTAAACGGAAAAGTGTACATTTTTCTGATGCACTTCCAGATAGATGGCCATTTTTCCTTGGGGTTCTCTCGGATAGTGGGACAGCTTTAGAAGACACATCTTGTTTGCCATATGACAAGTTCTCAATCTCATAGTTGATCTGGGCCAAAGTAATTTGCCTCTCTTGAACCAGTTGTTGCAGCACTATTCTGAGCACTGTGGGTATGATGCCCTCATGAAGGTCATTTTATTTTACCTTCATTTAATTAGGCAAGTCAGTTAAGAACAAAATCTTATTTTCAATGACAGCCTAGGAGCAGTGGTGTTAACTGCCTTGCTCAGGGGCAGAAATACAGATTTTTACCGTGTCAGGTCAGGGATTTGATCTGGCAACTTTTCGGTCACTAGTCCAACGCTCTAACCACTAGGCTACCTGCAGTCTGGTGGCATACATAACGTCTGGTGGAAACAGATAGGTAATTGGAGATGGCACATGATTCAGAGAAGTAACAGGCTTTTTTGATGCCATACATCGATGCATTGTCTGGATTTTCTTCCACAGCCTGAAAATGGTACTTGTATACTGAACAAAAATATAAACACAACATGCAACAATTTCAAAGATTTTACTGAGTTACAATTCCTATAAGGAATTTTAATTAATTAATTAGGCGCCAATCTAAGGATTTCACATGACTAGGCAGGGGTGCAGCCATGGGTGGGCCACTTGGCAGTCAGGCCCTCCCACTGGTGAGCCAAGCCCAGCCAATCAGAATGAGTTTTTCCCCACAAAAGGGCTTTATTACAGAAAGCAATACTCAGAACCCTCCCCTACCCCCTTCAGATGATCCTGCAGGTGTAGAAGCGTGGAGGTCCTGGGCTGGCATGGTTACACGTGGTTTGTGGTTGTGAGACTGGATGGATGTACTGACAAATTCTTTCAAATGACGTTGGAGGCGGCTTATGGTAAAGAAATTAACATTAAATTATCTGGCAACAGCTCTGGTGGACATTCCTGCAGTCAGCATGCCAAATGCATGCTCCCTCAACTTGAGACATCTGTGTCCTTTTATTGTCCCCAGCACAAGGTGCACCTGTGTAATGATCATACTGTTTAATCAGCTTCTTGATATGCCACACCTGTCAGGTGTGGATGGATTATCTTGGAAAAGAAGAAATGGTCACTAACACAGATTGAAAACAAAGAAAAATAAGCTTTTTGAGCAAATGGAAAGATCTTGTGATTTTTATTTCAGCTCATAAAACACGGGACCAACATTTTACAACAACACTTTACAACTTTATGTTTGCATCGGAAGAGACTGTCACTGGCAAACATGTTTACAGACCCAACAACATTATATAGTATCTATCCCCTTATCATGAAGAAAAGCACATGAGCTAATAATAATATACGAAGTAAGCAAAATAATTAAATAATTCCAACTTTGCCTAAAATAATGACTAATTTATCCGTTATTTTACCAGGTAAGTTGACTGAGAACCCATTCTCATTTGCAGCAACGACCTGGGGAATAGTTACAGGGGAGAGGAGGGGGATGAATGAGCCAATTGTAAACTGGGGATTATTAGGTGACCGTGATGGTTTGATGGCCAGATTGGGAATTTAGCCAGGACACCGGGGTTAACACCCCTACTCTTACGATAAGTGCCATGGGATCTTTAATGACCGCAGAGAGTCAGGACACCCCATCTGAAAGACGGCACCCTACACAGGGCAGTGTCCCCAATCACTGCCCTGGAGCATTGGGATATTTTTTAGACCAAAGGCAAGAGTGCCTCCTACTGGCCCTCCAACACCACTTCCAGCAGCATCTGGTCTCCCATCAGGGACTGACCAGGACCCACGCTGCTTAGCTTCAGAAGCAAGCCAGCAGTGGTATGCAGGGTGGTATGCTAAGATACTTATATGATAGACTATGGCATAAGAGAATGATGAGCGTATCATTTTATTTTATTTAACCTTTTTTTAACTAGGCAAGTCAGTTAAGAACAAATTCTTATTTACAATGACGGTCTACCAAAAGGTAAAAGAAGGCCTCATGCAGGGACGGGGGCTGGGATTCAAAATAAAACATTTAATTGAAATATAGGAGAAAACACACATCATGACAAGATAGACAACACAACACTACATAAAGAGAGACTTAAGACAACAACATAGCATGGCAGCAACACATGAAAACAGAGCATTGTAGCAACACAACATGACAACAACATGGTAGCAACACAACATGGCAGAAGCACAACCTGGTAGCAGCATAAAACATGGTACAAACATTATTGGCGACATACAACAGCACAAAGGGCAAGAAGGTAGAGACAACAATACATCATGTGAAGCAGCCACAACTGTCAGTAAGTATCCATGATTGAGTCTTTGAATGAATAGACAGAGATAAAACTGTCCAGTTTGAGTGTTTTTTGCAGCTTGTTCCAGTCGCTAGCTGCAGCGAACTGAAAAGAGGAGCGACCCAGGGATGTGTGTGGTTTGGGGACCTTTAACAGAATGTGACTGTCAGAACGGGTGTTGTATGTGGAGGATGGGGGCTGCAGTAGATATCTTAGATAGGGGGGAGTGAGGCCTAAGAGGGTTTTATAAATAAGCATCAACCAGTGGGTCTTGCGACGGGTATACAGAGATGACCAGTTTACAGAGGAGTATAGAGTGCAGTGATGTGTCCTATAAGGAGCATTGGTGGTATAAGAGGCCAATTGTTTTGAACACAGCAAAAGTCATGCTGGATTGACAGCATGGCCAATGTATTCAACATTTTCTGGCCCATGGTGTTGCATGTGAATGTTTATTACTTTAAGCTAGAAAAAGACACCCTTTCAGACAGATGTTTTAAAATCTTAAACCTAGTCTTGGACCACACACCCTCTCCACCGAATAGCAGGCAGGGGAAGCAAAATAGTGATAGCTTTGCGACGCTCGCAGTTAGCCACTGATTCCATCCAAACCACTCATTGTTAAATTTGCAATTTGTTTTTATCTTCATAAGACAAGGATTTGCCCGTAGTTTGTCGCTGTGATTCACAATGTGATTGTCTAGCCTGTTAGCTAAACATTTGAACGTATGATGTTGACATGATCAGTCCAATCAAAGCTATGGTAGATAACGTGATTTGACGTAATTTTGTCAGAGGCCAATGACCTTGAGTCTTCTTGGACGGGCACTTCTAATGTAAATCTATGGTAGCAACCAAGGGAGCTTGAACTGCCAGTTTCTGCTCTTCTTTCTTTTACAACCCGGAGAAAAAGCGCAACACACAGCGACCGCATCTGCAGACAGCAGCACCATGCGGGTCCTATAATAATAGCTTTGCCTTCACACAGCCTGTCCGCCTGCTCTGTGGTGTCCTTGTGGTCCTAAATCCAGTCGACTGAAACAGCCAAACAGCCTACCCAACAGCACTGAGGCGTCCGCATGGTCTTAAAGCACATTGATGCTGCCTTTGTATCACAGTGCGATTATAAAACTGGGCGGGACACAAATTACGTTTTAGAATGTGGGGGGGATCATGCCCCCCCTCCCCATTCCCAGTCAAAGTTGCGCCCCTGGGTTCGAGGGACATTTATTTTACTTTTACCCTTTTTTCTCCCCAATTTCATGGTATCCAATTGGTAGTTACAGTCTTGTCTCATCTCTGAAACTCCCATATGGACTCGGGAGAGGCGAAGATCGAGAGCCATGCGTCCTCCGAAACACGACCCAACCAAGCTACACTGCTTTCTTGACACAATACCCACTTAACCCGGAAGCCAGCCACACCAATGTGTCAGAGGAAACACCCTACACCTGGCGACCGTGTCAGCGTGCATACGCCCGGCCTGCCACAGGAGTCGCTAGAGCGCAATAGAACAAGGACATCCCTGCCGGCCAAACCCTCCCCTAACCCTGATTATGCTTTACCAATTGTGCGTCGCCCGATGGGTCTCCCGGTCACGGCCGACTCTAACCAGGATCTCTAGTGGCGCAGTGCCATAGACCACTGCGCCACTCGGGAGGCCCCCGAGGCACATAAATAGGGAAAATGGTAAAATATAGAAATAACAAGCAATGCTTATTAAGGGTTAAAGGTTTAAATGTGCTTGTTTGAACCATGTTAACAGTAACAAAGAAACTTGAATATACAAACACTCATTCAGATAAACCAGAGAAGAAGAGGCTAAGCGAGAGGGATAACTGGGTCAAAAATCTGTCTTCTGCAGCAGGTGGTGTTTTTTCCACTCACCAAGTGAGGAGATTTGTATGCTTATTTTGGCGTATTTGCTATGTGTGGCTCATTTAGTATATATCGAATAGAAGTTTCGTATCGCCTTAGGTTGTTACAAGTGTACTGATATAAGTAGGACACTTGACATCCCCGGCAACTTTGAGAGAAAAAAAACCTTTCAATCAGATAAAAACCTTGTGACCCATTCAAAAGTGTCACACAAGCATGAAGATGTCATGCACCAGGGCAGGGTTGCCAGGATTTGCTACATTTTCCAGACAATGACCACTCAAATCCCGCCCAAAAGAACTGACACCTATGCCAAATTGATACAAATGTCACAGCAAGAGGAGTTTCCATATTTATACAATAAACGATTTTTTCCATAATTTTATCGAGCCAATTAAAAAGGAATATCGTAGTAACTTGTTACGACGTTATAAGCAAAATTCGGTTTTCCTCAAAATAATAATTATTGCGAGCTATGATATGATGTAATAAAGGAATTTGAATATGTCGCAAGAGAAAAGATCATTTGCACTTGATAAACTTGCCATATAATTTTCCATCAATGAATCTCGTTTGACTGCTATGATTAAGCAATAAGGCACAAGGGGGTATGGTATATGGCCAATATACCATGGCTAAGGGCTGCTCTTATGCATGACGCAACACGGAGTGCCTGGATACAGCTGTTATATTGGCTGTTTATTGGTATATTGGCCATATATCAAAAACACCCAGAGTGCCTTATTGCTTTTATAAACTGGTTACCAACGTAATTAGAACAGAAAAAAAATGTAATGTCATACCCATGGTATATGGTGTGATATACCACGGCTTTCAGCCAATCAGCATTCAGGGCTCGAACCTGGTTTATGATTGAGCAATAAGGCCCAAGGAGGTGTGGTATATGGCTAATATACCACGGCTAAGGGCTGTTCTTATGCACAATGCAACACAGAGTGCCTGGACACAGCCCTTAGCCGTGGTATATTGGCCATATATCAAAAACCACCCAAGGTAACCTGGCTACAGGTTATCTACAAGTCTCTGCTAGGTAGTGCCCCGCCCTATCTCAGCTCCCTGGTCACCATAGCAGCACCCACTCGTAGCACACGCTCCAGCAGGTATATCTCACTGATCACCCCCAAAGCCAATTCCTACTTTGGTCGCCTTTCCTTCGAGTTCTCTGCTGCCACTGACTGGAACGAACTGCAAAAATCACTGAAGCTGGAGATTCCCATCTCCCTCACCAGCTGTCAGAGCAGCTCACAGATCACTGCACCTGTTCATAGCCCATCTATCTACCTCATTCCCATACTGTATTTATTTATTTATTTTGCTCCTTTTGCACCACAGTATCTCTACTTGCACATCCATCGTTTGCACATCTACCATTCCAGTGTTTAATTGCCATATTGTAATTACTTCGCCACCATGGCCTATTTATTGCCTTAACTCCCTTATTTGCACTCACTGTATATAGACTTTGTTTTCTTTTTGTTCTACTGTATTATTGAATGTATGTTTTGTACATTCCATGTGTAACTCTGTGTTGTTGTATGTGTCGAACTGCTATGCTTTATCTTGGCCAGGTCGCAGTTGCAAATGAGAACTTGTTCTCAACTAGCTTACCTGGTTATATAAAGGTGAAAAAAAATGCTATTATAAACAAAATCGTTAAGAATAATATAAAACCAGTCTGCACACCACCAAGGTGAATTAGTTTAGTCTTGACTCTTGGTTGACAGTATTGGGGGATGGGTAATTGACGCTCGAGAGCCAAATCAACACTAATTTGTTTCTATTTGTCTTTGTTACTTATTTTTGATATTTATGAGTCTTATTTTTGTATATATTTTTATATTTACATAGTTTTAAATGTTATGATTATTTATTTGTGTTGTTCCAAATGTCTGAATAAACTTTATAGTTTTTTTTGTTGGCGGGGCGCTGAAGGGAGCCATACAAGCTAGAACTGCTATTGCTTTGACTCCATTATTTCTTGATGTGCATCAGTTCTAGGCTGCGTTTCAAACTAAAAGTAGACAGCCGTCGGCCATAAACTATCAGCCCTTGAATGACGTTTTACGTTGTCACATCCGAGTGTACGTTAAACGTAGACAGCCGTCGGCCATAAACTGTCAGCCCTTGAATGACGTTTTACCTCGTCACATCCGAGTGTACTTTAAATCTCCGAGTGATGATTGGAGAGGCAACGTCCTTGGTTGAAATCTTGAAGTTGAGCTTAAAAACAACCATCCTAAAGTTATTAATGTACCTAGTAAGCTAAAGTATTTAGCTAGCACTCCTGTCAGGTAGCTAGCTACAGTTACCCATAGCTGGCTAGCTAGTTATATAGTTTGGTAATTTATTCCAATACATTTCAGAATTGCAAAAAATATATTTATGAATCTAGCAACGTTTTATAGGCTCCTCACTACGAGACTAAGCCAATTTGCTAACGCTAAAATCAATGTACATATATATATATATATTTGCAAGCTAGCTTCATACTTTTTTCTAACATGCCTAAAATGCAGCCTTGTTTATTGAATTTGACACTTCGTGGCCACCAGAGTTTGACATGTGACTATAGTTTGCATTGAATTGTGGGTCATATTAACCCGTTGAGGGGATAAAATAATGTGTTTGGAATGCAGCCCTAGTGTATTCATATGTTTTGCGAAAATGGGTTGGAAATAGGTGTCTCCATAACGACCATCTAAATGTACTTATTATTATTTGTATTTATTGCAGAAAAAACAGTATACAAACGAATCTAAATAGCCTATGTACAACTTGGTAAAAAGTTGTCAGGACGTGCGCTGCTCCCTCTTCTCTCGCTCACATGACTCAGCCAATAGCTGTAGTGCTCTCTCAACACACACCCCTCCGTCCCTCCCCAACACTCACTCCCTCCCTCATCAACAACCTGCCTCTGCCAGACAGTAAGCAACAGGTCACAGTGAATATATATAAATATATATTTGTTAAGAAAAATGCCATGGCGGCCGCAGTGCAACTTACTAATAGCCCAAAAAACGTAACCAATACATTTTCACGAGCGACATCGTCTTCAAAGTAGCCCAATTCGCGAGAAAACAGCAAATGTGCAACACTGCTTGAGAGGAACCAATGGGATAATCGAGGTGGGGCACATGCAGGAATGCCCAAACACAGGAACGCCCCAAATTGCGGGCTGCAGTTGCACACTATTGGCCTTTTATTTTCTATATGCCATAGACTATGGTGACTCCTATTGTTGGGAGTCGAAAGTAGTCAACTCCTGTGGTTAGAGTTGAAATAGGCGACTCTTGCTTGACGCGAAAGCACGCTGAAACGGATGCGGACACGCCACCCCATTACAGTCCTACTAGGAAGACTACATGTGCGTTCTAGAGGACTGACATGAGCATGCCCATTTAGTCATCAATTTAGCCTATAAAAGGCCTATTTTTTTTGAATATAGAAGGTAATGTTTAGGAACTAGAATATTGCAGTAATATTTATGCTGTGTGCAGCCTTGACGGATCACGCTGGTACTGTGTTGATACACCTATTCTTCCCCCCCATCCTGCTGATTTGAGCTGCTGAACCATATTTGCACTTGAGATGCGTTTAAGTGAATTTACCATTTCCAAAAAGTTTAGCGGGGATGTCCTGCTTTGACAGCTCTCAAACCCTGTTCATGGAGCGCTTCCATCCTTTAGGTTCACTCCAACCTTAATCTAGGGCATCTGATTCAATAATTAGCTGGTTGATCAAAATAATCTGGTTGGAGCGAAACCTTACTGAATGCATCTTCCGCAATTAACCCACCCCCTCTGAATCAGAGAGGTGTGGGGCTGCCATAATCGAGATCCACGTCTACGGCGCTCGGGGAACAGAGGGTTAACTGCCTTGCTAAGGGGCAGAACGACATATTTTTACCTTGTCAGCTCGGGGATTCGATCCAACGACCTTTCGGTTACTGGCCCAACGCTCTAGGCTACCTGCCGCCCACAGTACATCAACAGCCTACCAGGGTTTCGTTAAATAATCTATAAACACAATACGTTTTACTGCACATTTAGGCCTAATTAAACATGAATTTGGCGATGTTTAATTTCAATTCACTGTCACTATGACGAATAGTTTAATCATACTCATTGGTAGCTTAATATATACTTTAAAATACTGTAGGTGAATTTACAAGGCACTGTGAGATACAGATTACCAAAATATAGTTTATGCGACTTCCGACAGTCTGTCTGCCTGACCCCATCCTCTCTCCCTCGCCTGCTCTTCCATTTTAATATACACCATTGCGATAGCCAACGCTATATATTTTGATTACCGATGCACGGTTCTGACTTTCTGCCTGGTGGTCGACATGTCTATGCCTGGCTGTGCCTCTGCCGTCTCTCCCTCTCTTTCTTGGCTGTGTATTGCACCCCCATAGCTGTGAAAGATGCGAGAGTTTGTTCTCGAAGTAAAAATACTGAACCTTAGGAGTCTATTCATAGTGGAATCGAAGCTTGACAACTAGAAATGGGAGTCGACTGGCAAGGAATCGATTATTTTGGATTCGACTCCCCACCACTACTCTACTGACGCAACCAAATGCTTGAGAAACAGGACTAGGCGCGACAGGTAGCTAGCTAGCTAGTCAAGAGAAACTTAATGTAAACAACTTAACATGGTGACCGAGAGGTGAACGACATAGCAACATGGTCTTCGAAAGCGTGGTGGTAGATGTCCTAAACAGGTTTCTGGGGGACTATGTTGTGAACCTTGACACCTCACAACTCAAGCTCGGGATTTGGGGAGGTAACGTTACTTTGACGATTAAGTGTTATGGTTTGCAAGACAACGGGCACACTATTTTCACGGCACTTAAATACGAAGTGATTTTGGATAGCCCTGGTCTATTTCCTAACCTGCTACGAAAAAGTCACTTCGGTAACGTTACTAGTATCGAAGTGCCGTGAAAAGAGTGTTTCCCAGAGTAATACATGGCTGGTTTGCTGAGGGAAAGTACTGCTACTATGCTTGCTTGTTAAGGTTTTGTTGGCAACTGGCTAGCTATTATGGGGTTTTATTTGCTAACTAGGTAGCTACGTTTGCTAGCCTACATCGGTCAACTAGCCCAGGTAGCCATCTTCACAGGTTTGCTCGGAAGCCCTACCCCCAAAAAGCCAACGTTTTTTGTTTGGCTGGAGTCCAAGTGTGGTCACGCCCGTTTCTTATTATTTGTCTTCTTCTATGGTATAATTGCGTTCGCAACTATTAGAAGTGCATTCCGCCACTTACTGTGCGGGTGGATAATAAGGATCCCAAAAAGGAACACATTCGAGTAAAAATAAATAGACAAACTATAAACATTTATTTTTTTTTTTAATCTACCTGCTTTTCTGTAAAAACCTCATTCTAATCAGGTCCCAATACAGGCTCAGAAGCCTGAGGGCCTCCACATAGGAGAATCGTTATGCAGCCCTGATCTTTGACACCTCGACCTCATTCACCCTAACAGGGCACTCAAGGCAGTTCGGAGTATGATCCCCACCACAGTTGCAACATTTTCCATTCACAGATTATTCAATATCATACTTCTCCCATCTGCAAACATTTGACACGTGGCCAATTTTGCATATTTTGTATATTGATTTTTATCAGCTCTTCAACCAAAGCCTAATATTATCTGAGTGAGCAAGTAACACAACAATTACATACTTATTTAATTTATTTCATAAACAAAGTTATGCAACACCCAATATGCTTTTTTCCCCCCTAGGTGATGCTGTGCTCAGAAATCTTGAAATAAAGGAAAATGCCTTGGTAGGTTTTACATGAATGGCTAGGCCTACTGCTAAACATATCAGTTGTTAATTATGTAGGTACATTGACATTATATTGTGCTGAATATTTTTGTTCTTGTTTCAGAGTCAACTTGACATTCCTTTTAAAGTAAGAGCCGGACATATAGGTAAGATTTGTACGATGACTCTCAACCCAACACCTACCGTATAACCCTATGACATTTACTATAGTGCCTCCCTCCTACTCCCTCTTTCTCACTCTTCAAACTCTTTCTATTTGTTCTCTCCCTCTGCTGTGTTTGTGTGTGTGGTTCTGTCAGGACGTTTGGAGCTGAAGATTCCATGGAAGAATCTGTACACCCAGTCAGTGGAAGCTACACTGGATGGAGTTTACCTGCTCATCGTGCCCACAGCCAGTGAGAACCTGACCGTATCACCGATATGCATGAACCCTAGCTGTAGTGTGTGTGCATGTGTCTTTGCTTTTGTTAATGGGTAGCCTATGTCTTTGCATGTTTCAGGTATAAAGTATGATGCAGAGAAGGAGGAGAAACAGCTTCAGGAGGCTCGTCAGAGGGAGCTGCAGAGGATCGAAGAGACCAAACAGAAAGCAGCGGAACAAGGTCAGAGTTCATGTGTCTGTCTGTTTTTGGCAGTTAGTTACAGTATTATACATTTTGAGTCTTTGTAAGTTATGTATAGCTTCAAAATGTTTAAAACCGTCATGTGCATCTCAGACTGTCAGTCAGTGTTTACATTTCCCCAGATGCACCCCTTGGCGGGGCTGCCTTTGGGTTAAAACACAGACTCAGGACTGTGACTTTAATGCATGTGTTCTTATATCATGTTCATTGGTGTCACAGAAAACCCCGCACTTGAGAAACAAGACACCTTTGTGGAGAAACTGGTGACACAGGTGATCAAGAACCTTCAGGTGAAGATCTCCAACATCCACATCCGCTATGAGGATGACGTGAGTATTCTGCCTAGTGTACTACAGTAGTACTACACTAGTTCTACAGTACTAGAACTATGTATATTACTACTGTGTTGCATTACTGTAAGTTTCTTTCTTTCTCCTCTCATCTCTTTCTCTCTTCTCTTTCTCAGGTCACCAATCCCAAATGCCCATTATCATTTGGAATGTCTCTACAGAACCTCAGCCTTCAGGTAATGTGTGTGTCGCCTTCTCATGAAGGAAACAAATGATAAAATGTGATATTGGTTTCCTTACCCTGTAAGCCACATATGTCAGAGTCAAGGCCCGCGGGCCACATCCGGCCCGCAAGAAGGTTTTTTACGGCCCCTGGGATGATCTTGATTTATTATTAGAACCGGCCCGCAGCAAGCCGGCAGCCCGCAGATCTTTTACACGCACCAATACTACATTTCCCACAATGCAAAGGTGACGCACCGAGCAGTAGGCTGCTTCATTTCAATATTTATTGGCACAGCAGTCGTCAGCATCACAGTAAAATTAACTTTCAGATACCCATCAAAAATGGCAAAACGGAAGGTGGATACTGAGAACCGGGGGTTTCAAACAAGGTGGGAGTCGGAGTATATGTTCACGAAGGTAGCTGGAAAACCTGTGTGTCTTCTGTGTGGAGAAAGTGTGGCGGTACTGAAAGAGTATAATCTGAGACGACATTATGAAACGAAACACGCGGACAAAAACAAGAATATGGACATGGAACAAAGGCTACAAAAGGCAGAGGAATTAAAACGAGGCCTCAAATCTCGACAGGCTCTGTTCAAAAAAGCCAAATCACAAGGCCAGGCTGCTGTCAAGGCCAGTTTTATTTTGGCAGAAGAGATCGCTAAATCAGCCCGGCCATTTACGGAGGGGGATTTCATCAAAAACTGCATGATTAAAGTTTGTGACGAAGTTTGCCCAGAAAAAAGGCAACTCTTTTTAAATGTGAGTCTGAGCAGAAACACCATTGCCGAGAGAGTAGACCAGTTGTCCATCAATCTAAAAGAGCAGCTTGTGAAAAAGGGAAAAGATTTTATTGCATATTCCTTGGCTGTGGATGAGAGCACCGACATTTCTGACATTGCCCAGTTGTCAATTTTCATCCGCGGAGTGGACTCCAGCCTAAGCGTGACAGAGGAGTTTTTGGCTTTACGTCCTATGCATGGCACAACTACGGGGCATGATTTGTATGAAGAGGTGTCAAGATGTGTAAATGAGATGGAGCTGCCTTGGGAAAAACTCGTGGGTTTGACAACCGACGGAGCACCTGCGATGTGTGGACACAGGAGCGGACTGGTGGCGAAGATACGGGAAAAGATGCAAGAGGAAAACGCGACAGGTGAGCTGACAGCTTATCATTGTATCATACACCAGGAAGCGTTGTGCGGTAAAGCCTTGAAAATGGAGCATGTAATGAGCATCATCACGCGCACAGTTAACTTTATCAGAGCCAAAGGTTTGAATCACCGCCAGTTCAAGGCATTTCTGACGGAGTTAGAAACGGAGCATGGTGATTTGCCTTATCACACAGAGGTGCGATGGCTAAGCCAGGGAAAGGTGCTTCAAAGATGTTTCGAGCTTCGTGAGGAGATTTGTCTATTCTTGGACAGCAAAGGGAAAGACACAACACAACTCCGAGACGAAATGTTTCTGTGTGAAATGGCTTTTCTGTGTGACATTACGAGTCATCTGAATGCAATAAACTTGCAGCTGCAGGGTCGGGATCGTGTCATCTCTGATATGTACAGTACAGTGAAGGCATTTAAAACCAAACTGACTCTGTGGGAGACGCAGATGCGGAAAGAAAATTTGAGCCACTTTCCCAGCTGCCAGACCATGAAAGAGAAGCTCTCTACCAGTGCGTTCCCGAGCACACAGTTGGCTGATAAAATAGGTATGCTTACCACTGACTTTCGACGCCGATTTGCTGACTTTGAAGCACAAAAAAGCAGGTTGGAACTGCTCGGTAACCCATTTGCTGTTGACGTGGAAAGCTCACCACCAAACCTCCAAATGGAGTTGATTGACCTCCAATGCAATGATGCACTGAGGGAAAAATATGCGGCAGTGGGTGCTGCGGAGTTTGCCCGTTTCCTCCCCGGCACAATGCCCCAGCTGCGCATCCAGGCTGCTCAAACGTTGTCTATGTTTGGCAGCACATACCTGTGTGAACAACTGTTTTCTTTGATGAACCTGAACAAAACATCACACAGAAGTCGACTTACTGCTGAACACCTCCACTCAATTCTGAGGATTTCTTCAGCTCAGAGCCTTACCCCGAACATTGATGAACTTGTGGAAAAGATGGGACACCACCAAGTATCACCCTCAACCTCAAACAAGTGAACATTACTGTGCAATCACATATTTAGAGTTTTTACTCAGTTCAAGTTTAAAAGTTAAAATTTAATATTTGTTTTCACTGCATGTTACTTCTCCTTAAACAAAGTGTTGTTTTTGATTAATAGATTTTTGCACTTTATTTTTTTGTATTTCAATCCAATTATATTTTAAAAATATTTCAGTTGAGTGGATGATAGAAAATTGCTATTATTGTTTTTTCTTTGAAGTAAATTTAGCCCACTTTTGCTAAAATAGAAAATATAGTCTACTGATGGTGCCTTGAATACCGGTTTCTTTCATTTAATGTTCATGTTATGGGGATATTTATATAAAGGAAATTTGTCTTTTGTGTCTGTTGAAAATTAAAGATTACTGACAGAGCCATAAGAAAATATTGCTTTATTTATCTGATCATATTGTAATATATTTGTTAGGTTTTCAGTAGGTTCAATTAGGTTCACTAGACTATATGCGTCATTTAAAAATTTTTCAATGAACATTCGAACAGTCCGGCCCTCGTCTTGTAGCTGATTTTTTTATTTGGCCCTCCGTCCATTTGACTTTGACACCCCTGCTGTAAGCAGTCTATGGACAAGGTATGACAGCAATCCATGCTTTGGTTTTGTTGTGGTCAGAGTTATGGTCTATTTGTGGTCTGATGCTGAAACAGTATCACGTAACTTCTCAACCCCAAAACTGTGTTACCCCACAGACCGCAGATGAGAACTGGAAACCTTGTCTTCTGAATGAGAAAGCCAAGCTGTTTTTCAAGGTAGAGTATTCTTTACAGCAATGGTTATTCTATAGATGAGTTTTACATACATTATGACACTATTATACTGTCAACAGCATTCTAAGCTGTTTTCTGTTGTGCTTTTTCCTCCTCAGCTTGTCCAGTTGGACAATCTCTTTGCCTACTGGAACGTGAACTCAATTCTGTACTCCAATCACATGCCAGATGAGGCCCTGGTGAGTGACCGTGTCATCATTCAGCACCGTTGCTGAGCGGTGAGTCTCTTAAGTGAGAGTGATGTCTATCTATGATGTCTAATTAAGTGTCTCTTCCTGTCTGTCGTTTCCACAGCGATGCCTCCAGAACAGCATGGATATCTACAGTTCCACCCCCATGAAACACGATTTCAGTGAGTGTTGCCTAGTCGATACAGGGGTGTGACATCATTCATCGTCTGGATCAGTCTTGGTATTCATGTTGCCATCCACCTGATACAGGGAATCAAATCAGTCATTTGAGTGTATTGTAATTGAATACTTTTTCTCATTATTTAAACCCACTGTTGAATTGTTGTTTAATTCGGTATCATATCCTTATTAACCTAATTTTCCTGTTCAATGCTGGCAGTTTTTCGTCCGATAACGGCCAATGCGAAGCTGAGCATGAACCCCCGGTCAGACGTAAACTTCTCTTCACCCAAGGTAGACTTGGTAGTCAACCTGAGAGAGGTGGCCGTGGAGCTGAACAGGCCACAGGTGAGACGGGAAAGAGGCCATGAAAGAGAGGGCGAGAAAGGGCTACATTTTCTTCAAGCAAAAGAGCACATTTGCCCCCCAAAATACTGTAAAACTCATTAGAATCTGCATTGTGACTTCAACTATGTGCATAATAAGGACGGTGGCTATTATTTAACCACAGTGAAGGACACTGATACATGCAATTTCCACAATTTTGCTATCCTGTCTATTTGAAATGTTACAGTATTTTTACCAATATAAAATCGGGTTTATTATTTCCCTCTCTGTCTTCTTCGTTGACCCCTGAACTCTGACCCTTTCCCTCTCTGCAGTATATCAGCATTCTGGAGCTCCTGGGCTCGGTGGATATGATGTCACGCAACCTGCCATACAGGAAATACCGGCCGCAATTCCACGTGCACACCAACGCCTACATATGGTCAACACTCACTCTTTTGTTTCTTATACAAAAAAATACTTAAACCCTTTTCTCTTGATGTATTGATGACAATTGTGGTTATTGTTAATGTTTAGGCAGTGAATGATAATTGTGTCATGTTGCATGCCACCCAGTATAAGATTATTAGACACATTTTTCCAATCAATTGAGTTACAGTGATGAACACAGACTAGGCCCATTGTGACTGTCACTCTGCTTGTGTTTTCATCTAGGTGGCAGTATGTGATTATGGGCATCATGGAGGTGGACGTGAAGCCACGGCTGCACATGTGGTCGTGGCAGCGCATCCACCGCCACCGGCAGACAGTCAAGTGTTACAGAGCGCTCTACAAGTCCAAGATCACCAACAAGAAGCCCACTGAGAAGCTGCTCAGGGAAGTGGAGGTGTGTGGAGATCAGGGTCATGTTCATTAGGCACCAAATGGAGAAAAACTGACAAATAGGAAGGGACTACCTGGACTTGTACAAAAAGAAGCACACATTAAAATGTTCTATTGCAAAAGGTTTTGAAACATTTTCCGTTGCGGAACCCAGACCTGCATTCAAATAGTATTTGTTTTGTTTCCAAAACTTGAGCAGTGCTTGATTGAGCTTGCCTGGCTATAATTTGACCAAAGGAATACTCCCCAAAGTTCAAGCCTTGCCCATCTGGCACTTCGGGCTGACTCAATCAGGCACTCAAAGTATTTAAAAGAAAACAAAATGCTCACCAGGTTTGGTGGAGATTGAGAAGGGCCTACTCCTCCCTCGCTTTCAGAGTTGCAACCCCAATCCTTTTCTCTACTCTGCTGCATTGATTGATGGACGTTAAGTAATTGATGAAGTAATAATTGATCAATTCCCATAACGGTCCGGGAACTGTTTTAATGGATCCATCTTTCCCTCCATGTGCCCAGGAGACTGAGCGGACTCTGGATATTTTTAACATCACGCTGGCCAGGCAGCAAGCTGAGATGGAGGTACGGATTGAGCTATCTGTTGAATTATTCCTAGCTAACTACCTCTCTTCTCTGCATCTACTGTAATGTGTTTAGCCTGTCTGTCCGTCAACTAACTCATTTGTTCAAAATGGCAGTAAAGCATGACAGAAATAACCCGACTTAGTCACACTGCCATAGCGTAACCACCAGTGCAACACGTGGTCACAGTTTAACTAACAGTGGTTCCAGCTAGTGGTTGTGGCTGAGGCGTTATGTGTAGACTGTGACCAGCAATGGTTGGTTGTTCCAGGCGAGCAAGGCGGGTCTGCGTATCTTTCGTCCAGGGGTGAAGGTGGAGGAGGAATCTCAGGGCTGGTTGGGCTGGATGTGGTCCGGCTGGTCAGGAGATGACGGCGCCAAGTCCAAGGAGGTCAAGACCGGAGGTGAGACTGCCCACATACCCAATCACCATGCCCCATTTTGTACATACATTCTTATTAATTGAGACATTTCACATTTGATACAGGGTCTCACTTTGACTAATAAATAAACGCAGAATGTCTGTTAGTGCCAGCATCCTGCCACAGCTGCAATCTTTTTGGCTTGCAAGCTTGAAGTAGGCAGTGGCTAGCTAAATGGCATTGTAGGCCTACCAAGTACAAACCTAGCTACAAAAATTGACAATGGCGAAACAAGGCACTTGAAAAGACCCCATACTGATATTGAGGTGGAGAATTCCTGTCAATCCACTGTGCATGTTGTTCCTCGGCCTAGTCCTTTAGCCTTGGTTTCTCAAATGATTGCCTCGCCTGGTTCACCAACTACTTCTCTGATAGAGTTCAGTGTGTCAAATCGGAGGGCCTGTTGTCCGGGCCTCTGACAGTCCCTATGGGGGTGCCACAGGGTTCAATTCTTGGAACGACTCTCTTCTTTGTATACATCAATGATGTCACTCTTGCTGCTGGTGAGTCTCTGATCCACCTCTACGCAGACGACACCATTCTTGTATACTTCTGGCCCTTCCTTGGACACTGTGTTAACAACCCTCCAGGCGAGCTTCAATGCCATACAACTCTCCTTCCATGGCCTCCAATTGCTCTTAAATACAAATAAAACTAAATGCATGCTCTTCAACCGATCTCTGCCTGCACCTGCCCGACTTTCCAACATCACTACTCTGGACGGTTCTGACTTAGAATATGTGGACAACTATAAATACCTAGGTGTCTGGTTAGACTGTAAACTCTCCTTCCAGACTCACATCAAACATCTCTAATCGAAAGTTACATCTAGAATTGGCTTCCTATTTCGCAACAAAGCATCCTTCACTCATGCTGCCAAACATACCCTCGTAAAACTGACTATCCTACCGATCTTTGACTTCGGCGATGTCATTTACAAAATAGCCTCCAATACCCTGCTCAATAAATTGGATGCAGTCTATCACTGTGCCATCAGTTTTGTCACCAAAGCCACCACTGCGACCTCTACTCTCTCGTTGGCTGGCCCTCGCTTCATACTCGCCGCCAAACCCACTGGCTCCAGGTCATCTACAAGACCCTGCTAGGTAAAGTCCCCCCTTATCTCAGCTCGCTGGTCACCATAGCAGCACCCACCTGTAGCACGCGCTCCAGCAGGTATATCTCTCTGGTCAGCCCCAAAACCAATTCTTCCTTTGGCCGCCTCTCCTTCCAGTTCTCTGCTGCCAATGACTGGAACGAACTACAAAAATCTCTGAGACTGGAAACACATCTCCCTCACTAGCTTTAAGCACCAGCTGTCAGAGCAGCTCACAGATTACTGCACCTGTACATAACCCATCTATAATTTAACCCAAACAACTACCTCTCCCCCTACTGTATTTCTTTATTTATTTAGCTCCTTTGCACCCCATTATTTCTATTTTGCACATTCTTCCACTGCAAATCTACCATTCCAGTGTTTTACTTGCTATATTGTATTTACTTTGCCACCATGGCCTTTTTGCCTTTACCTCCCTTATCTCACCTCATTTGCTCACATCGTATATAGACTTATATTTCTACTTATTGTTGCTGTATGTTTGTTTTACTCCATGTGTAACTCTGTGTTGTTGTATGTGTCGAACTGCTTTGCTTTATCTTGGCCAGGTCGCAATTGTAAATGAGAACGTGTTCTCAACTTGCCTACCTGGTTAAATAAAGGTGAAATAAAAAATAAAAACCAGGAGGCTGTCGCTCCTTTCCGCAGAATCCTCTGACACAGGTGAAGCACGGTTGGAGTTTAGAAGACCGCATCGGCACATGCATTCTGAACCAACCAAACATTTATTTTATTGGGAGAAATTGGCAGCAAATCAAAGTTGTTACTTTGCAAAGAGATGCATGGGCACCGTGAGAGGAGAGTGTCCTTGGATTTAGACAGACATGTCAGCAATAAATGAGATCAGACGAGTAGGCTACCAGGGCACCAATGCTTAGTCTTCTACAGGTCGCCTTGCCTCTTTTCTCAAAAGGCCAACGTGCCAATCATTCGGCTGGTTTACTGTGTGGCATCCAGCTGGTTTCAAAATGACATCATCGGGGCGCATTGTGTGATTTTAACCAATTATGAGCTGGCATTGCCTATTAATTGTCTTGGTTGATGATGTCATTGCAAACACTTATCTTTTTTACTTCAAAACATAGAAATGTGTCATTTTCACATGTTGATGTCAGGGTGGTGCTGAAGATGATGGATATGAAGTAAAAAAAAAAAGACATTTCCCTTTAACCCTGTCCTGTCCCACCCTATGAATTATCAAGTATTGAATGATGTTGATAACAAGGTGCTCATGATGATGATGATAATAATGGTTTTGGACCAGTTATGTCTTTGACTTGGATTTAATTGCGCACTTGGAATTGCATTTAGCATTTTCTTCCCTTTTGTAAAGTTGATTTGAAATTATCTTGATGATAAGGCGCTCCTGATGAGGATGATGTTTTAATGTTTGTTTTTGTGAAGCTAGACACATTTTATGGACAATATAAAAATAAAAATCTTTATTCTCCTCAGCTTTTGGTGAGCTTATGACTCCTGCCGAGAAGGCCAAACTCTACACCGCCATTGGCTACAGTGAGGTAGCTGTCAATCACAACCTGCCAAAGAACGTGAGTGGCTACTGTATATTTCCTACACATCGTAGTGCAGTACAGCAATCCCTGGATATAGAAATATAACCCAGGACACTATTCACAATCTCTCTTGTCCCTCTCTCATTTTGTTTTTTCAGTTTGAGGACATTAAGATACATTTTCACATGAAGAGGATGTCTTTCTCAATGAAAGACAACAAGGATCAGAATGAAATCCTCAAGGTCACAGTTGAAGACCTGAAATCCATGCTGACCCAGAGGCCCGGAGCACAAGCCATTAAGTATGCACAGTACACACTCTGGGGTGTGTTCGGTGAGGGGAAACATTCAGAACGTTGCACACAGAAATGAAGAGCTGACATGATGTCAAAATTTACATGACAGAATATCATATCTGTTCTACAAAATCTATTTATAATCGGTAACTCTGTACACTTGTGAACAGACCCTGCGTTTAAATACTTCCCCCTCCTTCCCTGTTGTAGTGCTTTATCAATGGGATATTGTTGCCAGGTTTTTGTTGTCGTGCCATAGTCCAAGAGCAAACTTGAGAACAGCTGACGACACTATTTTGCGATGCTCGGTTTGTCGGTATCTCTCTCATTCTCCCCCTATTCTTTTCCCTCATCTATCTCCCCCTTTCTCGCTCTCCAGACTTCTCTCTCTTCCACTGCTCCCTCCACTCTCTGCCCTTGGTTCTGATTCTGCTGGTGTTGTTGTTGTTGTTGCCCTCAGGCTGTCGGCCCAGCTTAGTCTGTTTGAGGTGAAAGGACTGGCCAATAATCGGCCGGCGCCCACGCTGCTGTCGTCGAGGAAGGCTGCCACGGTAACAGGGACCCCCCTACTTGACATCCTGTTTGAGACCAACCCTCTGGATGAGAGTGCTGACCAGCGGCTCCACGTCGAGTCCCAGCCTCTGGAGATCATCTATGACGCTGTTAGTGTGTGTGTGTGTGGGTGTGTGGGTGTGTGGGTGTGTGTGTGGGTGTGTGTGTGTGTGGGTGGGTGTGTACCTGTTTACATTACTATATCAGTTGTTCCTCGGTTCAATCTGGCGTGGAGTTTTTAGAACAAAAATTAGTGTGTTTGCTTGTGTAACAACATGGGTACCTGTGTCTCCCTCCGGCAGGTGACGGTGAACAGCATGTCTGCGTTCTTCTTGCCGCCTGATGACCTCCAGCTAGACGAGCTGACCAACGCCACTCTCATGAAGCTGGAACAGTTCCGAGACCGCACCTCCACAGGTCAGAGCCCCGCCTCTAGCTCTGACTGACAGGCCACACTCACTTTCCTGGGCTGAAACACAGCACTGATGGATTTGTTTACATATGCTGCAGGCCCAAATATGGAGATCTATTCATTTATTTTCAATGGACATGGAGGTTGGTGAGGTAAACTTATGATTAATCAGCCAGGATATCCGCCTCATTGACCTCAATCTCCAATCCATACTTCTTATTTCCTATTGACAGACACCCCTCCCTCCCCTTTCATATCCTATATTATGTAAGAACGTGTTGAAGTATGCCGTCCATTATATATTGTTGTCTGCAGGGCTGATGTACGTGATTGAGACCCAGAAGGTTCTGGATCTGAACGTCAACCTCATGGCCTCCTACGTGATCGTGCCCCAAACCGGCTTCTACGACTCCACTCAGAACCTCATGCTATTGGACCTGGGTCACTTCAAGGTAGGTCACTTCAATTGACACAGCACACACGTTTGTGTAGAGACAGCGGTTCGATCTGACTTGAGTGAGTGAGAGACGATGTACAGAAAATTTGCGAACTGTGATTGATCCTGTCATGTTGCTGCTATATTTCACTTGCCCAATAAGGCAACCACTGAGCAGACTCAACTTGCCTGACTGTTTAGTTTACTAGCCCTGGGCAGCCGAACCCTGCATAATAAACAGGACCTCATCCAGGTGTGCTATGACAGGGATTTTCAAACTGGGGTCCATACATTTTAGCTTTGTTTTGAAAAACTATTTTGGGTATTTTTGTACGTGAAAAATGATTAGTTTATGAATATCGCTAGCTGCAACAGAATACTGTCATGGAATCCATTTGAATGTCTCTATGTCCAGTATGAAGGAAGTTAGAGGGAGTTTCACGAGCCAATGCTAACTAGCGTTAGCACAATAACTGGAACATCTACAGGAACATTTGGCATACTAGCTGTTCCTGTTCATCCGACTCTGAGGTAGCAGATGAAAAGGGCTTTATTGCCTGGGAAGAAAAGTTTGAAAATCCCTGTTCTATGCCATTGTGTTATCAGGTGTCTAGTCTGAGTAGAAAGGGGCTACCCCAGCTCTCTGTAGGGAGCAGGACTATACAGGACATCATGTCCCAAGCCTACGACAGCTTCAACATCAAGCTCAGCAGCCTACAATTCCTCTACAGCAAACCAGGTACACACACACGCATACAATTATCTGCCCAAAATGTGTCATGTGACACAACTATGCAGGGAAGTCGTTTTCTGTAGCTTATTGCGTTCTTGCGTTGCATACTTAGGTAGAATATAGTTAAATTAGGCTTAACAGTGGTTGTTGTGTTGTGTATTAGACGGGGACTGGAGGAAAGCCCGTAAGCTGAAGCAATCGGCCCTCCACATCCTGGAGCCTGTTGATGTCAAGGTGGTGTTCAGCAGAGCCATGGTGGTCACAGACTCACGCATGCCCAAGTAAGAGGGAGGGAAGAGGGGTGGGTTCTGGGGTAGAGAGAGGGGTGGAGGAGGAGGGGGTTGGTGGGGGGTGGGTGGGTTCTGGGGTAGAGAGGGTTGGGGGTTGGTGGGTGGGTGGGTTCTGGGGTGGAGAGAGAGGGGTGGGTGGGTTCTGGGATGGAGAGAGAGGGGTGGGTTGGTTCTGGGGTGGAGAGAGAGGGGTGGGTTGGTTCTGGGGTGGAGAGAGAGGGGTGGGTGGGTTCTGGGATGGATAGAGAGGGGTGGGTTGGTTCTGTGGTGGAGAGAGAGGGGTGGGTGGGTTCTGGGGTGGAGAGAGAGGGGTGGGTGGGTTCTGGGGTGGAGAGAGGGGTGGGTTGGTTCTGGGATGGAGAGAGAGGGGTGGGGGGGTTCTAGGGTGGAGAGAGAGGGGTGGGAGGGTGGGTGGGTTCTGGGATGGAGAGAGAGGGGTGGGTTGGTTCTGTGGTGGAGAGAGAGGGGTGGGTTGGTTCTGGGGTGGAGAGAGGGGTGGGTGGGTTCTGGGGTGGAGAGAGAGGGGTGGGTGGGTTCTGGGGTGGAGAGAGAGGGGTGGGTTGGTTCTGGGGTGGAGAGAGAGGGTGGGTGGGTTCTGGGGTGGAGAGAGAGGGGTGGGTTGGTTCTGGGGTGGAGAGAGAGGGGTGGGTTGGTTCTGGGGTGGAGAGAGAGGGGTGGATGGGTTCTGGGGTGGAGAGAGAGGGGTGGATGGGTTCTGGGGTGGAGAGAGAGGGGTGGGTTGGTTCTGGGGTGGAGAGAGAGAGGGGTGGGTTGGTTCTGGGGTGGAGAGAGAGAGGGGTGGGTTGGTTCTGGGGTGGAGAGAGAGAGGGGTGGGTTGGTTCTGGGGTGGAGAGAGAGAGGGGTGGGTGGGTTCTGGGGTGGAGAGAGAGGGGTGGGTTGGTTCTGGGGTAGAGAGAGAGGGGTGGGTGCGATGCCTTTTTTGGACTACTACTATGTATAATCGTGTTTGTCAAAAAGCTGGTCAGATGAATGATATGAATAAAGTGTGTGTGTGCGCGTGTATGTCAGGTTTAAGCTCTTCGGGGAGATGCCTCTCTTGTCTCTGAGGATCTCTGATGATAAGGTGCGGGCCGTGCTGGAGCTGATTAACAGCATCCCGCTGCCGGAGAGCAGGCCGGCCCCGCGCAGCACCAACACACACTCTACACCTAAGGTACTAACTACTGGGAGTCTCTCTGCCTGTCTGTGGGTTGACTTTCTCTGTCTGTCTGTGGGTTGACTCTCGGTCTGTGGGTTGACTCTCTCTATCTATCTCTGCCTGTCTGTGGGTTGACTCTCTCTTTCTCTCTGCCTGTCTGTGGGCTGACTCTCTCTTTCTCTCTGCCTGTCTGTGGGTTGACTCTCTCCCTCTCTCTCTCTCTCTCTCCTGTCTGTGGGTTGACTCTCTCTCCCTCTCTCTCTCTGCCTGTCTGTGGGTTGACTCTCTCTCTCTCTCTCTCTCTGCCTGTCTGTGGGTTGACTCTCTCTCTCTCTCTCTCTGCCTGTCTGTGGGTTGACTCTCTCTCTCTCTCTCTCTCTGCCTGTCTGTGGGTTGACTCTCTCTCTCTCTCTCTCTCTCTCTGCCTGTCTGTGGGTTGACTCTCTCTCTGCCTGTCTGTGGGTTAACTCTCTCTCGCTCTCTCTCTGCCCGTCTGTGGGTTGACTCTCTCTCTCGCTCTCTCTCTGCCTGTTTGTGGGTTGACTCTCTCGTTGACTCTCTCTCTCTCTCTCTGCCTGTCTGTGGGTTAACTCTCTCTCTCGCTCTCTCTCTGCCTGTCTGTGGATTGACTCTCACTCTCTCTCTGCCTGTCTGTGGGTTGACTTTCCCTCTCTCTCTGCCTGTCTGTGGGTTGACTCTCTCTCTCTCTCTCTCTGCCCGTCTGTGGGTTGACTCTCTCTCTCGCTCTCTCTCTGCCTGTTTGTGGGTTGACTCTCTCGTTGACTCTCTCTCTCTCTCTCTGCCTGTCTGTGGGTTGACTCTCCATCTCTGCCTGTCTGTGGGTTGACTGTAATGTTGGTTGTTGTTTTGTGTGTAAATAGATTTCTATTGGGTTGTGTGTGTGTTCGTGTCTAATTTCTGCTTGTTTTTCTTCCGCAGGCTCCAAAGCAGTCGTACACCCCTCAGCTAACCCCCAGGCAACCAACCATGGCTGAACTGCGCAACTCCCTCATATGGGAATCAGGTGAGAGACATGCACGCACACATACAGCCCATACAGCCCATTACAAATGGATCTTTGTACTTTACGTGTGTGTGTGTGTGTGCAGGCTCAGAGGAGGACCTGTTCTACGATGCTCCCAGCTCTCCTATAGGCGACAGTCCGTTCTTCCCCGACAACATGCCCAGCCCCCTACAACGCTCCGACTCGGTCAAGAGGAGAGGTCTGGTCAAGAAAGACCCCAAGAAGAACATGACAGAGTTCCTCATGACGTTTGAGATCAACAAGGTATGCTTAACATAATATACATCTGTGTGTGAGAGAGTCCTTAAACACTTCATTTAGATGTTTTCACTCTGATTGCTAATAAAGCTGTGTGTGTATATGTGTGTACTTGAACTCCCTCATTCTGCTGTCTAGCTGTCTGTTCAGCTGTGTCGTCTGTCTAGAGGCCTGGAGGTCACAGTGTTACACCTGGACGTCGAGCGTCTCGGCACCGAGCTAAAGATTCGCACCTTCGACATGACATCTAACACCTTTCTACGCGAGATCTGCCTAGAGTGCTCAGAGTATATGGGTAGGTGAGGGGGTGGGTGGGAATCATTGTCTCTTAAAGGTAGGCCTGTCAACTAACTGATCCAGAAATTCACTATCGAAAATGTATCTTAAACATTTCAATATTCAAATAATAGTTTTAATATAATTAGCATAGATTTACATAAATACGTAAATGTACAAATCTGGGTCTTCTGCGCCTTCGCTACAGCCTTCTCCATACCAGCTCTGACATTAGGGGAGACACCAGAAAAGGTAGCCACACTTGAATGTGCCTGTTTATGCCATTGAAACCAGCATTTCTCTCCTGTTCTATTTGTTCTTCAACTGAACTTTAATCCGTTGTCCACCACATTCAAAGGTAGTAATCTAGTCATGTTTGATAGCAACCTATTCGAGTTGTTGCATCTTTACATTGCCCCTCTTTCCACGCTTTTAACATAAGTCACATGAAATCGCTTGCATCTGGTGTGTTTTTTGAATGGTGTTTTTCCCTCGATTGCATTTTTGGAACATTAGCAAGACGGCTCTGTGCACTTTGCTGCGTTTGGAATGCGAAGAAATGATTGTCTAGATCTTTATGAAATAAATATGATAATAAATGTGATATGCTGCTTCCTCGTTGGCGGTTGTGTGGCATGTCTGCAGACTTCTCTGTGTGGTTTTGGTGTGATATGATTTTCTGGTTTGATATACTTGTCCAGATTCAGAGGAGAAGAAAGTGCACCTGATCACCACTCTAGACAACACAGAGGAGGACCTCCTCACATTGGAGTACACTAAGGTGTACACACACACACACACACACACACAGTCAACACTGTTTCATACATTCTTCATCCAATGTAGATTAACAGTAGAGCAGGTCTAAAAGCTTCAATGTCTCTTTCAGGCTGATAAGAACGGGCCAGAATTCAAGTCTCAGTACAAGAACACTGAACAATCAGTAAAGGTAAGATCTTACAATACAACTGTGTTAACCTACATTTGGAACTTCAACATGATGTTGATTTGAGCTCAGTACTCTGCTCAGTTGTGTTAGTGTGTTCATTGTGACGGTGGTGTGTGCGTGAAATCTCTGTCTCAGGTGAACTTCTCATCTCTGGATGTACACCTGCACACGGAGGCTTTGCTCAACGCCATGAACTTCCTGAACAGCCTCCTCCCCCCGACCAAGGAGGCGGTGCCTAGCAAGGAGGAGCTTCCCACAATCGCAGAGGAGGACGAGGGGGAGGAGGGAGAGGGGGAGGAGGGCGAGAAGGAGGAATCGGCCGTGGCAAAAAGAACATGTAATTATCAGTTTCATGGAATCCATTCCGGTTACTGGAACTAAGACTTTTCCACTGTTGAAATGTATTAGAATTTATTTCATGAATCAAAGTTAGTCGAAAGTGGAAGAGAATTTGGTTCGGTAATATACCTGCTGTATATTTGTTGCATGTAGAGATATTGAGTAGACACATGTCCTCCATGTATTCTCCTTCTAATACGTAGCTAGCTAAACCAAATGTAAATTCTCTGCCATTGTATGGACCACTTGACGTTTGATGTATTGTGATGCAAACAAAATCATCTTCTCATCAAAGCGTCTTTTACGTTTGGACAAATGAACTACTCTTTCATCAATGTCTCTCTACCCCACTCTCCTCAGCTTCTAAGAAGTCAAAGTTTGAGGACGTGGTGAATTTGCACATCAGAGCTGATCTCAACTGTCTGAAGGTTTTCATCCGAGGCCATAGCCACATGATAGCAGAGATCTGCATTGAGGGTAACACAAGTCACCGTCCGCAACACAAGTCGCCGTCTGCAACACAAGTCACCGTCCGCAACACAAGTCACCGTCCGCAACACAAGTCACCGTCCGCAACACACGTCTGCAACACAAGTCACCGTCCGCAACACAAGTCACCGTCCGCAACACAAGTCACCGTCCGCAACACAAGTCACCGTCCGCAACACAAGTCACCGTCCGCAACACAAGTCACCGTCCGCAACACAAGTCACCGTCCGCAACACAAGTCACCGTCCGCAACACAAGTCACCGTCCGCAACACAAGTCACCGTCCGCAACACAAGTCACCGTCCGCAACACAAGTCACCGTCCGCAACACAAGTCACTGTCCGCAACACAAGTCACCGTCCGCAACACAAGTCACCGTCAGCTACACACGTCACCGTCCGCTACACACGTCACCGTCCGCAACACAAGTCACCGTCCGCAACACAAGTCACTGTCCGCAACACACGTCTGCAACACAAGTCACCGTCTGCAACACAAGTCACCGTCCGCAACACAAGTCACCGTCCGCAACACAAGTCACCGTCCGCAACACAAGTCACCGTCCGCAACACAAGTCACTGTCCGCAACACAAGTCACCGTCCGCAACACAAGTCACCGTCAGCTACACACGTCACCGTCCGCTACACACGTCACCGTCCGCAACACAAGTCACCGTCCGCAACACACGTCTGCAACACAAGTCACCGTCTGCAACACAAGTCACCGTCCGCAACACAAGTCACCGTCCGCAACACAAGTCACCGTCCGCAACACAAGTCACCGTCCGCAACACAAGTCACCGTCCGTAACACAAGTCACCGTCCGCAACACAAGTCACCGTCCGCAACACAAGTCACCGTCCGCAACACAAGTCACCGTCCGCAACACAAGTCACCGTCAGCTACACACGTCACCGTCCGCTACACACGTCACCGTCCGCAACACACGTCTGCAACACACGTCTGCAACACAAGTCACCGTCTGCAACACACGTCCGCAACACACGTCCGCAACACACGTCACCGTCCACAACACAAGTCACCGTCTGCAACACACGTCCGCAACACAAGTCACCGTCAGCTACACACGTCACCGTCCGCAACACACGTCTGCAACACAAGTCACCGTCCGCAACACACGTCACCGTCCGCAACACACGTCTGCAACACAAGTCACCGTCTGCAACACAAGTCACCGTCAGCTACACACGTCACCGTCCGCAACACACGTCTGCAACACAAGTCACCGTCCGCAACACACGTCACCGTCCGCAACACACGTCCGCAACACAAGTCACCGTCAGCTACACACGTCACCGTCCGCAACACACGTCTGCAACACAAGTCACCGTCCGCAACACACGTCACCGTCCGCAACACACGTCTGCAACACAAGTCACTGTCTGCAACACACGTCCGCAACGCAAGTCTCCTTCCGCGACACACATCCACAACAGCTGCGTGCATGAATTATGATATTGCATACAATTATGTGTTTGTGTGATTAGTTGTGTGGACAGGACATGCACGCACACACATTATAATGATGCTAGTGCTACCTTGTGGTAAACATGAAGAAATACTCAGGCCACTGATTATCTTTTCCTATTGGTTCTGGAACTGATATGAACACACCTTTGTGGTGCCCCACCATGAAATCGGGGGGGGGGGACTATGGATCTGTCGCCGTCCGCTAGTACGTATGTTAGTTAATCATGTGATATCTCAGACACCGCTGGCCCGATTTTGACAAAACTTTGGTGAATGATGTGCCATACCACAGAGATATGGCATTTACAGACTTGTTCTAGACCTAGACCTGCTCCTCAGTGTTCTGCCTCTTTGTTCTATGTTCCAGGCCTGGTGTCGGAGGTGCTGATGAGGAGAAAGGCGGTGGAGGTTCTGGCCAACCTGAAGAACATAGTCATCCTGGACTGTGATAAGGAGGCACTGTACAAGCAGGTAACTTTTGCTCAATGTTTTCCTTTGCGTTCCCTAATGAACACGACCCAGCAGTCATTGACTACCATACTCACAAGGCTCACTCATGGCCTCCAGTATCCAAAGGATCAAATGAAAAGTTGACATATCAAAATTTGAAATAACGCCAAATCTAATCTTTGCCATTTGAACAAACATCACCTAATCTTTGCCATTTGTTTTACTTTAGAGATGTTATTTTCCCAGTCAAGGGGCCACATTCACGAGAAATGATGATTGTTGTTTTTGCTTTCTGCTGCTATATTTGTACGCCGTCTGCATCCTAGTGTGTGTCCATAGCTGATAAGGAGGTGTTTGCTTTCCGCATGGTGAACCACACGGACGCCACTGAGGGCGATGCCTATCTAGACATGGGTAAAGTGGACACCAGCATCACCCTGACGGTGGGCTGCATCCAGGTCATCTTCCTCAACAAGTTTGTCTCCTCCATCCTGGTAAGAGACACCATCTCTCTTAACTCCACTTAACTATCACTTATCCTTTTATGTGTTTCAAAAATTCAGCTGCCAACAACACTTTTCCAGAGTGTCGAAAACCATGGCCTTACTTATAGTACCGGTACCAAAATGCCCCAGAACTTACCAAGCCTAATCACATTCGGTGCACTTTTTCGGTTCTGGATTGTCCTACGTCATATGACCATCGATGAGAACTCTGTAACGCGACTGCTCTTTGTCCCACCCCTTCTCTTCCTCCTCATTCACCTCCCTCTCCCCCAGGCTTTCATCAACAATTTCCAGGCGGCCAAGGAGGCCCTGGCTGAGGTGACGGTGCAGGCAGCGGAGAAGGCAGCCACAGGGGTGATGGAGCTGGCTGAGCGCAGCGTGCGCATCTCTCTGGATGTAGACTTCAAAGCTCCTCTTGTCTTCCTGCCGCAGTCGTCGTCCTCCACCAACGTCACTGTGGCTGACCTCGGTATGGTCACGGTCAAGAACTGCTTCGCCTTGGTCGACTCCCAGACGCATGTCAAGATCCCTCCCATCATCGACACCATGACCGTGGTCCTCAGTGACCTGAAGATGTACAGGTGAGACAGAACAGGGTTGCTAGTAAAGCACACCAGTAGTCAGCCAATTCTGTATACGGAACCAGAATTAAACCTCATGGATTCGCAGTTGTTTAAAGTGAACGGATGACTTCATTTGTTCACAGGGATGTGAGGTGTTTCTTGACAATAGACAGATTTCTGTGTGTTCCAGTTACTTTTGTATATCTGGTAGATGGACCTGGATGTGCAGAAAATCAGAACCTGTAAAGCCGTTTGTTTGTTGTGTTTGATTGTGCAGAACCACCTTTGAGAAGGGGAGATTTCAGGGGGAGATCCAGGTTCTGAAGCCGGTCAACCTGGACCTGTCCATCCAGAGGAACCTGTCAGCCTCCTGGTACCACAGCATCCCTGACATAAAGATCACTGCCCACCTCAAACCTATGAATGTGAGTGTGTGTCTGTATGTGTGTATGTGTCAGTGTGTGTGTCTGTGTTAGTTAAAGCCAACTCTCAATAAACAAGAAATGTTCATATGAAATGATGGTTGTTGATACATTTGTGTAACGGGGTGGATGTGTGTGTGTGTTTTTGTCTTACTAGCTGATCCTGAGTCAGGATGACATGACGGTGGTGTTGAGGACTCTGGGTGAGAACATGTCAGAGACGTCAGACGCTGTTTCCCCTCGTCCTCCTCCGTCTACAGTGGATCACTCCGACACTGCCACTACAGGAGGTACTGGTACTATCTCCACCAGCGGTGAGAACAGTTGGGTTGAATGTGTGTGTGAGTCTTAATATTTGGATGATTGTGATATTGATAATCATGTTGAACCCTGTCTGTAGGCAACATAGTGGTAACTGCTGCAGTGGTCGAGACCCAGAAGAGCACTAAGCTGAAGAACATACTCAAAGTAGACTTCAAGTTTGACTCCATGACTCTGGTCCTGTACAGCCCCAATGGGACTGAGGTGACTATTGCATCACTGCACACCTTCACAAACACTAATTGACCACAGAAAACTCCATCCGCTTAGATATTCTTACCAGAAAGTGTGTGTATGTGCCTGTCTCTGTGGGCGTGCGTCTCTGCCTATGTGTCTGTGGGCGTGCGTCTCTGCCTATGTGTCTGCCTGTCTCTGTGGGTGTGCGTCTCTGCCTATGTGTCTGCCTGTCTCTGTGGGCGTGTGTCTCTGCCTATGTGTCTGCCTGTCTCTGTGGGCGTGCGTCTCTGCCTATGTGTCTGCCTGTCTCTGTGGGCGTGCGTCTCTGCCTATGTGTCTGCCTGTTTTTGTGGGCGTGCGTCTCTGCCTATGTGTCTGCCTGTCTCTGTGGGCGTGTGTCTCTGCCTATGTGTCTGCCTGTCTCTGTGGGCGTGCGTCTCTGCCTATGTGTCTGTATTCAGGTGCAGGTGTTGGACTCCAGGGATGATCAGCTGATGCTGGCTGAGTTCACCTTGGGAACTATCTCTACATCTGTCCACATGTTCTCAGACGGATCCATGAAGGCCTCCGTCAAACTCACAGACTGCCTGCTAGACGACAAGAGACGCAGAGTCAAGAATATCACTGCCAGGTAAAACACACACACACAGTTACCTTGGTACTGAGCCTACGTACACATTCACAGACACTGGGAGAGATACCGCAGAGTGGTGTGTGTACTGTGAACATATGAGCGCGTGGCTCAGTGCTGGCGTTGATGTACGAGGCTCAGTGTGTGTTCTCCAGCGTGGCATAATGTTCATCACTGCTTCACCATCTGTCTGTCACACAGGACTGTCACACAGCTAAGATGAATGGCTTTGGTTAGCAACCCCATGATAGTCAAAGCAGCTTTAATTTAATCTCGCACTCCCAGTTCATCAAAACCCATGAGTATTTCCATCTGGTATGTCAATTGTTTTGAGAGAATGGAATCTTTGAATCTGTAGAGTAGAATAAAAAGTTACTCACTCTTCTATGTAACATCATATGACAAACAGATTACAAGGTATTTAGTGCACTTATGATAGGGTGTGTTATTAGGACCCTTGCTGTAGGGATTGTTATTATTGCTCTTTCTGTAGGAATTATCATGTACACCTGTCCCTCTGGCCTCTGTCTGTCAGGATGATGGCGATTCGTCCGAGCGCTGAGAGGAACGTGATGGTGGAGGTGAACTACAATCAGGGGCGTGAAGGCACCTCTCTGGAGACGGTGGTGCAGGATGTCTACCTCTGTGCCAGCATGGAGTTCCTGCTCACCGTGGCCGACATCTTCCTCAAGGCCAGCCAACAAGGTTTCTCCTCAGCCGCCCCCAAGATCAGCAGCACTAAACCCACAGTTACAGCCACCGCCGCTTCCAAGGAACCTGGTACGACATGTTCACATTTCACACTACACAATATTCACCACAAATGTCATGTTTGTATGACGTCCAATTAGTGCAAAGTGAAATGTCCAATAGTTTCACTCCGTTTCTGACAGGCATCAAATGGAAGAAAACTAATGAACACTCCCCTGCTTTCCTCTCTGTCTGTACTCCATCTCCAGTGGCAGTCAAGTCGGAGATGAATGTTCTGGTGAAGAACCCAGAGATTGTCTTTGTGGCTGACCTGACGCGTGCCGACGCCCCAGCCCTGGTCATGACCATGGAGTGCGAGCTGGTGATGAAGAGCAACCCGGATGGTCAGCTGATGACGGCAGTGGTCAAGGACCTGAAGTTAGTGGCCTGCCCCTTCCTGAGGGAGAAGAGGAGGAACAAGGAGACCACTGTGCTGCAACCCTGCCAGGTGTTCTTCAAGAGCGCACAGTCCTCCACCTCCCCGCAGGCCATGGAGGTCTCCATCAAGGCACTGACACTCAAGGTAGACCACGGTCAAAAAACGGAACAGGAAGAAGCATCTCACTAATAAAATACCTTGTCACTTTTTCTTATGTTTTTATTTCTGGCACAGCTGCCAAAACCAGAGTAATGTGTCTTACATTCCATTCTCCTCTGTGCCCCCTTCCCACAGGTGTCGCCCATCATCATCAACACAGTGATCACCATCCAGTCGGTGCTGAGCCCGGCCGGTGCAGACATGCCCCAGTCGGAGCTGGAGAGCCCCGTGCCCCCAGACCTGTGGGAGCGCCGGTCCTGGCGGGATCTCAAGCTGTGGTTCCTGGAGGAGGAGGGTAAAGACGAGGATGCCCAGTCCCTGGTCCGGCTGATTCCCCAGGGTGAGTCCCTGCAGGTGGCCATTTCCTCCATCTGCCTGACCCTGGAGGCAGGGGTGGGCCACCGTACCGTCCCCATGCTGCTGGCCAAGTCCTCCTTCCACGGGGACGTCAAGAACTGGAGCACCCTCATCAACCTGCACAGCCAGCTCAACCTGGAGGTCAGGCACCGCACATCTCTGCATGCGACCTCTACACTACCTCTAAACAACATCTACAAAACATTTACACAACCTTTACACATCTACACAACATTTTCACAACTTCTACACAACCTCAATTCAACTAAAATATACAGTTGAAGTTGGAAATTTACATACACCTTAGCCAAATACATTTAAACTCAGTTTTTCATAATTCCTGACATTTAATCCTTGTAGACATTCCCATTTGCGACCTGACTGATGTCTTGAGATGTTGCATCAATATATCCACATAATTTTTCTCCCTCATGATGCCATCTATTTTGTGACGTGCACCAGTCCTCCTGCAGCAAAGCACCCCCACAACATGATGCTGCCACCCCCATGCTTCACAGTTGGGATGGTGTTCTTCGGCTGTGGTGTTCTTCTGCAAGCCTCCCCCTTTTTCCTCCAAACATAACGATGGTCTTTATGGCGAAACACATCTATTTTTGTTTCATCAGACCATAGGACATTTCTCCCAAAAGTACGATCTTTGTCCCCATGTGCAGTTGCAAACCGTAGTTCTTCCTTGCTGAGCGGCCTTTCAGGTTATGTCAATATAGGAGTCGTTTTTACTGTGGATATAGATACTTTTGTGCCTGTTTCCTCCAGCATCTTCACAAGGTCCTTTGCTGTTGTTCTGGGATTGATTTGCACTTTTTGCACCAAAGTACTTTCATCTCTAGGAGACAGAATGCGTCTCCTTCCTGAGCTGTATGATGGCTGCGTGGTCCCATGGTGTTTATACTTGCGTACCACTGTTTGTACAGATGAATGTGGTACCTTCAGGCTTTTCTAAATTGCTCCCAAGGATGAACCAGACTTGTGGAGGTCTACAATTGTTTTCTGAGGTCTTGGCTGATTTATTTTGATTTTCCCATGATGTCAAGAAAAGAGGCACTAAGTTTGAATGTAGGCCTTGAAATACATCTACAGGTACACCTCCAATTGACTCAAATTATGTCAATTAGCCTATCAGATGCTTCTAAAGCCATGACATCATTTTCTGGAATTTTCCAAGCTGTTTAAAGGCACAGTCAACTTAGTGTATGTAAACGTCTGACCCACTGGAATTGTGATACAGTGAATAAGTGAAATAATCTGTCTGTAAACAATTGTTGGAAAAATTACTTGTGTCATTCACAAAGTAGATGTCCTAACCGACTTGCCAAAACTATAGTTTGTTTACAAGAAATTTGTGGAGTGGTTGAAAAACAAGTTTGAATGACTCCAACCTAAGTGTATGTAAACTTCCAACTTCAACTGTGGGTTTAGTCAGACTGCATTTGGTGTACTGTAACATAGTGTTGTGTGTTTAGGTTCACTACTTCAACGAGGTGATGGGGGTGTGGGAGCCTCTGCTGGAGCCCCTAGAGGACGAGATCAGAGACGGCTTCAGATCCTGGACTCTGGGATTAAAGGTGACCCTTAAAGGTCGACTTTGGGCACGAAAAACGGTCCAACTCCGCCTCTTACTCAATTTTCTAACAGAAATGGGGTGTGCCTTTGGTGGTTCATCGATGTGTCATTCTGGTCATGCACGCCGCAACAAACGTTGCTAGTTCGTTAGCTAAGCTAGCCACTGTGCAAATCAAATTTTATTGCTCACATACACAGATAGCAGATGTTATTGTGAGTGCAGCGGAATGCTTGTGCTTCTAGTTCCGACAGTGCAGCAATATCTAACAAGTAATCTAACAATTCCACAACAACTACCTAATACACACAAATCTAAGTAAGGAATGGAATAAGAATATAAATATATGGATGAGCAATGTCAGAGAGGCATAGGAAAGATGCAATAGATGGTATAAAATACAGTATATACATATGAGATGAGTAATGCAAGACATGTAAACATTATTAAAGTGGCATTATTAAAGTGGCTAGTGATCCATTTATTAAAGTAGCCAATGATTTTAAGTCTGTATGTAGGCAGCAGCCTCTCTGTGTTAGTGATGGCTGTTTAACAGTCTGATGGCTTTGAGATAAAAGCTGTTTTTCAGTCTCTCGGTCCCAGCTTTGATGCATCAGTACTGACCTCGTCTTCTGGATGGTAGCGTGGTGAACAGGCAGTGGCTCGGGTGGTTGTTGTCCTTGATGATCTTTTTGGCCTTCCTGTGACATCGGGTGCTGTAGGGGTCCTGGAGGGCAGTTCGTTTGCCCCCGGTGATGCGTTGTGCAGACCGCACCATCATCTGGAGAGCCTTGCGGTTGTGGGCGGTGCAGTTGCCGTACCAGGTGGTGATACAGCCCGACAGGATGCTCTCAATTGTGCATCTGTAGAAGTTTGTGAGGGTTTTAGGTGACAAAAATGCTAGCCAGTAACTCTTCCAGTATGTGTTGACGTCATTTCACAGGATTTATTTTTGGACGGAAGCTGTAGAGATATGGTATGATAGTGCATTGATCAGTTATACAGCAGAAAACTTTTTTTTTAAAGATTTTCTGCCCAATGTCAACCTTTAAATAATTTCTCAGTCACACCACACACACACAAACTCACAAACACTGTCCCATGTTCCACACACATCGCTCATCCAGATAGTGTAAACACACTGTCCACCACACACTTAACGGCCATGATTTCCCCCAACTGCAGATGAAGAAGAAGCCAGTAAAGTACTCAGGTATATCAGATGAAGTAGACTACAGCATCCCAGACTACAAGACTATCATCAGCATCAGCAGCAAGGACCAGCTCAATATCACCCTCTCCAAGTGTGGACTGGGCATGCTCAGTAACCTGGGCACGGTAAGTCAATGACGTCACACACCAGCACTCTTGTATGTGCTATTCAATTGACTAGCTGAAAATATTACTTTTTTGTGAACAATTTAAAAAATAAATTATGGAATCACGTAATCTATACTGTCAATAATAATCACAATAAAACATTTTAAAGAATAACTTTTTATGTCTAAGTGGGTTGTTTTTAATGTGTTGGGATAGCTTGGTGTAGTCCTTATTTCTTGTACATCCCAACGTGCTTGTGAATGCATGGCAGGCCTTTGCGGAGGCGGCCAAGCAGACATCAGAGTGTTTCCAGGAGGACGAGGCGCCGTTCGTGGTGAAGAACCGTCTGGGTCTGACTGTGTCAGTGGTGTACAGTGATATGTTCTGCCCCCTGGGCTGTGAGGCCACAGAGAACCGTGTAGAGCTGCAGAACGGAGAGAGTGTCAACATGGACTACCGTCGCACCACCACCCACTCAGACCAGTTCTCTGCCATGACCTCGCTGGTGGCCAAGGACTACTACATACAGCCCAGTAAGCAACACAGTTACAACAGTTACACCAGTGCAGACCAGCACCCATATTCAGAGTAGGACTTCTAATCTAGGGATCAGTCTTGCTTTTTATATCATAATGAATAAGATTATATGGACACGGGACCTGATCCTAGATCAGCGCTCCTACTCTGAGTTGCTTTATGAATACGATCCTTGATATTTAGACCCTGGGTCAAAGACAGTGTTAGCGTTCTGACCTAATGCTCTGGCATTTGTTTGCGGAGCTAACACAAGTAGTTCGCTGGGTCTAGGGTCAATTTAGTTGTTGATCTCATGGCTTTTGATGTTCTTGTCCTCAGCTCCGGCGGGCCACACTTCAGCCAGCATGATCCCGTTGATCAAAGTGGGGCGTGGTATGTACAGTGTCATGCACAAAGTCTCTGGGGTCACCCGCTTCCTGGTCTGTCAGATCTACTCTGTGCAGGGAAGCAAGCACATCAAGATCCGCTCTCCCTTCCAGGCAAGTTACAGTCACCGGGGGGGGGGGGGGGGGGGGGGGGGATTGCTTCCCTACCCCTCTTCCTTCTCTCTCCACTGTACTTAACTCGAACCCCAGAATGTACTAAACGTGACATCAGAGAATATAATTTCTATCTGAACAACGTGTCTCTTTCTCATGTCTCCCTTACAGATCATAAACCACTTTTCCATCCCGTTCAGAGTGATGGAGGGCTCCATGTGTCTGGGGATGTCATTACCTACAGAGGAGTTCTGCGTGCCTCTCGACTCCTACAGGTAGCACACATACATTTCAATACTTTGAGTCCACCAATCAAATTTACAGTAAAAAAGGATCCAAACATTTCATAGGTCCCTGTATGCATGAGGCTGTCCAAGCGTGCCACGAGGGGCTGGTATTTCAGCAGCTTATCGGCAAAGGCCTGCCCCATGTAGCCATCAAATGAGTACCCCCCCACAACAACAACAACATCTGGCGTATTTGGTACACAGGAAAACACATTAATAATTTAGATCAAACCAGCTTCCTGGATGTGTGCTGTTGGTGAGACTACCGGTCTCACCTCGCTGGCTATCAGGTCGACAAAGAGGTCATGACTAGCAATAGTACAAATCCTTGTATGAACAGCAACCATTCACAACATGGACTCCATTACATTTGACACATGTATAATACAAAATGGGTTATGGCTTGCAGGGTACCAGAGTACTAGTTTATATTTTGTTGGTAGAACTTGCAGCCTCGCCTTAACAGTAAAGGTGAGAATGTCCTTGCCAATGGAAGCATTCTGGTACATGGAATTTTATTTTATTTTACCTTTATTTAACTAGGCAAGTCAGTTAAGAACAAATTCTTATTTTCAATGATGGCCTAGGAACAGTGGGTTAACTGCCTTGTTCAGGGCAGAACGACAGCTTGTCAGCTCGGGGATTCGATCTTGCAACCTTTTGGTTACTAGTCTAACCACTAGGCTACCTGCCTCCAATGGGCGACAGTGGTCAGCACAGTCCAGGGCAGTGAGTTTCCCCTGCTGCCTCGGGCCAGTCCAGTGTTGCAGTAGCTGCATCCGTCTGATACCAAGGAGTGTTGTCCTGGATGTAGGATGAGATGTTCCATCATGGGTGACAGAAGCCTCCACAAAAACACTGCAATCTGCCACAACTGCATCAGAGGCAGTCACTGGCTCAGTTTGCATATCAGTCCATGTTCATCAGAGCTCCACTCTATTCCGGTTGCACATGTCATTGAGGTCTGACCAGACTCCAAACCCTGCAGAACGAGTGTCCAATTTTCCATTGGCCTTCCTCCTGAAGCCCAGGAAGTTGTCCTCAACACACACACACCACACACACACTGACTGCTGTGTGTCCACCCCCTTAGGTCAAAGTTGAGCCTGCAGCCGGTAACCGAAGGAGACAATCAATATGATTCTTCCGAGGGCTTCAGCTACGAGTCAGTGAGTCAGCAGCCTGGCGCACGTGTACAGCAGACCTGTCATCGACATGGCAACAGCGCCAGCGTGCTAATGGTCAACATCGTACCTCTGAAAGACACAGTGACATCACAACACACGGGAGTGGCCGGGGAGCACTTTGATGAGCCCTACATCCTGCACCTGTGGCCCTCCGTCCTGCTCCGGAACCTTCTACCCTACCCCATCACCTATCGCCTACAGGTACACACACACACACTTGTTTTTTTTATCCTTGTGGGGACCAAACAATCAAGGAACAATCATCGTCATTGAAAACAATTGATAAGCCTAAAATAGCCTTTTCCTTGTTCAGACCGGCGAAATCTCCCCACTTGTCCAAATTTGACTTCTTTCACTATTGTTGTGAAGAAAAACAAAACACACACACATAGACAGATCAGTGGCTACTACCCACATTACTCCTGAGTCCCTACCCACCAGCAGAGAAATGGACCTACAGTATGTTACAACTGCTCCTCTATCACCTTCATACTGCACATAGATATACAGTTGAAGTCGGAAGTTTACATACACCTTAGCCAAATACATTTAAACTCAGTTTTTAACAATTCCTGACATAAAAATTCCCTGTCTTAGGTCAGTTAGGGTCATCACTTTATTTTAAGAATGTGAAATGTCAGAATAACAGTTGATAGAGGGATTTATTTCAGCTTTTATTTCTTTCATCACATTCCCAGTGGGTCAGTTCACATACACTCAATTAGTATTTGGTAGCATTGCCTTTAAATTATTTATCTTGGGTCAAACGTTTCGGGTAGCCTTCCACAAGCTTCCCACAATAAGTTGGGTGAATTTTGTCCCATTCCTCCTGACAGAGCTGGTGCAACTGAGTCAGGTTTGTAGGCCTCCTTGCTCGCACAAGCTTTTTCAGTTCTGCCCACAAATTTCCTATAGGATTGAGGTCAGGGCTTTGTGATGGCCACTCCAATACCTTGACTTTGTTGTCCTTAAGCTATTTTGCCACAATTTGGAAGTATGCTTGGGGCCATTGTCCATTTGGAAGACCCATTTGCGACCAAGCTTTAACTTCCTGACATGTCTTGAGATGTTGCTTCAATATATTCTCGTAATTGTCCATCCTCATGAAGCCATCTATTTTGTGAAGTGCATCAGTCCCTCCTGCAGCAAAGCACCCCCACAACATGATGCTGCCACCACCGTGCTTCACGGTTGGGATGGTGTTCTTCGGCTTGCAAGCATCCCCATTTTTCCTCCAAATATAACGATGGTCATTATGGCCAAACAGTTATATTTTTGTTTTTACGTCTTAGTGTTGGAGTGTGTCCCTGGCTATCTGGAAATTAAAAAAAAAAAAAAAGAAAATGGTGCCATCTGGTATCTGGTTTGCTTAATATAAGGAATTTGAAAGGATTTATACTTTTACTTTTGATACTTAAGTATATTTTAGCAATAACATTTACTTTTGATACTTAATTTAAAATGAAATACTTTTATACTTTTACTCAAGTAGTATTTTACTGGGTGACTTTCACTTGAGTTATTTTCTATTAACGTATCTTTATTTTTACTCAAGTATAACAATTGGGTATTTTTCCACCACTGCAATTGAATGCAGGAAATGCAGAAATTATAAAAGTGCTGTAATTTGTTTTGGTTGAAGTTGAATTGAACAGTATATAACAATCAGAATGGAGAAAGACTCATTGATATCACTTAGAATGCATGTGTCGCCACCCTAGGATCACTCACTACTCATAAAGTACCCTAGGATCACTCACTACTCATAAAGTACCCTAGGATCACTCACTACTCATAAAGCAAATGTATAACTTTTATTATTCAAAAACTAAAAATACCGTCATACCGTCCAGTTTTTTTTTTAAATACCGTGATATAATATTTTGGCCATATCGCCCAGCCCTACCGTCTGCTTTGCTTTATTTAAGGAATTTGAAATCATTTCCACTTTTACTTATATTTTAGTAATTACGTTTACTTTTGATACTTAAGTATATTTGAAACCAAATACTTTTACTCAAGTAGTATTTTACTGGGTGACTTTTACTTGAGTCATTTTATTTTTAAGGTATCTTTACTTTTACTCAAGTATGACTACTGGGTACTTTTTCTACCACTGGATATATATGTATGTCATATATCCTCAGACCTTCACATGACTATTATTGGTCACTGATTGATATTGTGTGTGTTGATTGGCTGACAGGATAGTGAAGAGCCCACCCCCATCACATTGATGGACGGCCACTCAGCAGAGCTTCACACCGCCGTCATGGACCTGTCAAGCCTGGAACTCCACCTCCTCAACTACCTGGGGCAGGATTGGAAGGCCCACTATGGTCTCCGTGGCGACCAGGACGAGATCACCTTCATTGTGTTCCACTCCCTGCGCGATGAAGAGGAGGAGGTTAGGTTAGGGGAAGGTGGAGAAAGGAAGCGGGCAGAGCTGGACATTGCGGTGCATGTGAAGTACGATGCGGGCCTGACTGAGGTGGCCATCCATTCTCCCTACTGGATGGTGAACAAGACGGGTCGCCTGCTACAATACAAGGCCGACGACATCCACCGCAAACACGCCATGGACTATGACATGCCCCTGCTCTTCTCCTTCAAGCCACGCAACTTTCTGCACAACAACAAGGTAGTGGGTGGGGATTGACTTAGGTCAAAGCGCACACCAAATGGCGGGCCTGCTATTTTTTTTATTTAAACAAGGACTGGGCTTTTAAATGATAATGCCTAATCTTAAAGACCTAATCCTTACTGCTTGTCTCGCCAAACCTTTCTCTCTCCCCGTGGCAGGTGCGGCTGATGATCTCGGACAGCGAGCTGTCTGATGATTTCTCCCTGGATACCGTGGGTAGCTATGGTGAAGTGAAGTGCAAAGGGAGGCTCAAAGATTACCTGGTAAGTGGTGGTGAATCAAGACTACTAGCAGAGAACCAGCTGGGAGTTTATTTGAAGTGACACCAGCAGAATTACAGTGTTGGTTGATGTTCACCCTTTCAACAACTTTCAGAATGGTCATGGAGTGTGATTTGCTGAAAATTGAACAATCCACAGATGATGAGTGGATTGATTCAGGTTGATTGTGGCTTTCTATGGTTTGATTGAAGATCGGGGTGAAGATCGACCCCAGCAGTTTCAGCCTGACCCGTATCGTGAGCTTTGTGCCATACTACCTGTTGGTGAACAGGACCAAGCATGTGATCTGGGTGGGAGAGGAGGGCCAGGACCACTGGACCAAGGCCAAACCACACCAGGTACCACAACTAGAGCTACCTACTACCCCCAATGCAATGCAATTCAATCCATTCAGGAAGTGCAATGAAAAGTGCTAATAGTAAAAATATGTTCAAATCAGGGCTTGAATATCAGTTATTTTCCTAAATTGACAGATTTTTTTAATGGAATAATGGAGCCCTACCCTGCATACAGTAGCATATCCATGTAGTGAAACTGACCTCTCTGTTTTTGTCTCACTCTCTTCTCTCTCTCACTTGCTTCTCTCGTTCTCTCTGTGCTACTCAGGCAGCCATCCCATTCTGGCCAGAGAAGGACTCCAAGAAGCTCAAAATCAAGGTAGAAGGCTGTCAATCAACCCCTCAAACCATGGACTTCACCAAACCAGAAAACTGCCTGTTGCTGCACCTGGACAACACTGTGAGTAATGCCTGAAATTGCACTACACACACACACAAACTTAAGGACTCTACTGGAGTGTTTGTGGGTAACTACTGTATAAGCTGATGATGTGGCGATAAATACATTTTCCAAGTTGGGTTCCTTAATGTACTAGTACTACCACTTTTAATTTGGCTTTCCTCCTGTATTTTCCAGCTGGGCGGAGTCATTGTGGACGTGAACCTATCAGACCACTCAATCATTATCCGTTTTTCGGACTACCACGATGGAGCCGCCCCCTTCCTCATCATCAACCACACCCTGGAGCAGACGCTGGAGTTCTACCAGAGGTAAAGGAAAGACTGGAGGGAGGGGGTGGATGGGGGAGGAGGGGAAGGATGGGGAGGGAGGAAGGTAGGTAAACAGGGCAATAAGCAGAAATATGTTAAATGGGTGACATTTTATTCTTAAAACAGGTGCAATGCACTGAAACAACCTATATTCCTCATAAATCTTAGTCTATCTTGAAGTGGGATGTCTCAACTTTCCTTTTAGCAGTGTCCTTGAGATAGTGGCGATTATTTATGGGGACATAAGTTAACAGTACAAAATAAGTGTTGAGGCTGTCCTCATTGGTTTCTGAATGAAACCTGCATGTTTACAGCCTCAGGTTCAGCAAACTTCCCAGGCTGTGCTGCGTGCAGGATACACCCCTATCTTTTGTTTTTACTTGTTGTCCCTCGGTTTTCTTTGTTGTTTGCACTTACTTTTTATTTGTTTTAATACAGGGTTTTTGTTTTCTTCAATTTTGTGTTTTGTCTGTATTTGCCCTGTTTGCATGGATGAATTTCCTTTGGTTAGTGACTTGTGATTGACACTTATTTTGCTTTAAGTCAGAATCCTTTGCTAGTGACACATTGTTTGTCTGAAATGTGAATGTGTGCTCTTTCCTGTTGACAGAGTTTGTGTGTGTTTATGGATTTGCTTGGTTTTTGTTTTGACGGGCAGATTGCGGAGAGACTCGTCAAAATGCTTGGCAGACGAGCTGCTCGAACTCTCCTTCTCACTAGAGGAGACCCAGCGCAGGTAGCAGGACCCAGCCCCACGGGTACTCTGGCTCTCACCCACTCAGACCTTGGGGGGAGGGAGGGAGGGAGAGGGATATGGGTTAGGAACAGACCGAATGAGTGACTTGCTTCAGATGGGGTGGACATATTGGGGAGCTTTAAATTCTCTCCCTAGCATACAATTACTAATGCAGAAGACATGGGCCATAGAGCGAACGTACACATATACGGTGGTGTTTGCAGTCTGTGTGTTCCCATTTCATGGTTCAGGAGTGGTCAGAGTGTGGTCAGAGCTGGACCCCCAGGTAACCGCAGGTGAAGGGGAAGAGCCTTTGTTCGGTTTTGGTGCTTACATGCCACTCCACAAGAAAATAGATTATGTGCATTATATAAATGCTTAAAAATATTGTATTACATATTAATATCACTGTATGGTTCAACAACCACGAGTCAACTGATTGTTAGTGACCAAACTACAGAGTGTGGAGTGATCAAGGAGGAACTCCGGCTTCACAATGTTATGACTGTTTGCCATTTGACCTCCCCCTATATTCCAGGTTCATTTGCTTCATAGTGGGGCTCTGCTGCTGCTTGGATGGGACTATGGCAGTGCCTTCCATTTTCCCCAACCCATTTCCATCACCCATGTTTTTTTCTGACTGTCTGCCATCTTCCTAGTGGTGGGGTTTGCGTGGTCTTGTGTGTGTGCTTTCTAACTCTTTCCCGTTACGTGTGTGTGTGTGCGTGCGTGTATGCACAAATAGCAGTCAGAAGGAGAAGGACAAGCTGAGCCCGGGGAAGGCGGTGTACTATACCTGGGCTGAGCCCACCGGGTCACGCTCCCTGGCCTGGCAGTGTGGTAGCTACAGTGGCGAGCTGAAGAGTGAAGAGGTACCGTAACACAGCTTTCTATTCACTTCTACTAGGGTTGGGTATATTACCATAGCACCGTCTATCGGGGATGATTAGCAGCCATCGTCGATGTTAATGACATCATGATGTGACAGAGGATGGGCAACTGGCGGCCACTTTTGAAAGCCCTCGGATCAACATAGAATATTAGAATACACAAAGTGCAATTTTGAAATTTGGTTGTGCTTCAGCAGATTTTCTCTTACAGTGTGTCAGTCATTGATGGTCACTCAAATTACTGTCCAGGGAGCCCCCATTGATTTTGTTAGTCAGTCTCACTCAGATATCATATTAAAAACTTCTCTCCACCCCATAGCAAAATGAGTACAATTGCATGAAATGTGTTATAAAATTGCAAAGTCTTCTCTCAACCCCAAAGCAAAATGTGTAGAATTGCAACATTGCTTTAAAACTGCAACATGTTCTCTACGCCCCATTATGAAAATGTGTAGAATTGCATGAAATATACTCTCTGTCAAGAGGGGAGCTGCTAAAAGGTTTTGCTTGCAATACGGTGTTGGGGTGGTATGCACATGTGGGTACACAATCCCGCAAGCTATTTTTTTTCTCTCTCTCTGGATATGACTTGACCTATTAAGCTTCTCAGTTTTATGCATCCTGGATTTCTCCCACTGCGCTATTTCATGACTAAACAATAAATGAATTGAACAGTTCTAGTAGGCTTAGAAAGTTTTTAATTGTATTTGAATAAGATAAAAACATGGGAAGGTAATAATGAGATTGATAGAACAAACAATAGCAAGATAAGAAAACATAAAATGAGTTGTTTTGAACGAACCTTACATTTGAGCAAAGCTTGTAGGCTAGTATAAGAATGAAATGAAGCATGCATGACAAATAAAATGCCTCATTGCCATTGTGAACCAAACGGCCAAACGCCTAGACTAATCCAAATAACTGAAATATCATAAATGACAAGTTATGAAGTGTGTTTCCCAAATATTATAATAACGTGTTTGTCCTGAAGTTGCAGCTTTGAAATGGGAATTAAAGTCGTAGTCTATAGCTTGGCTATTCTCAATCACAGTTTTATTTTGAATGACAAATATTTCAGGCCACAGTAAGTGAAATTGAGCGAACAATACCCAAATGGAAACGAATGAGAAGTCAAACAATACCCAAATGGAAACGAATGAGAAGTCAAACAATACCCAAATGGAAACGAATGAGAAGTCAAACAATACCCAAATGGAAACGAATGAGAAGTCAAACAATACCCAAATGGAAACGAATGAGAAGTCAAACAATACCCAAATGGAAACGAATGAGAAGTCAAACAATACCCAAATGGAAACGAATGAGAAGTCAAACAATACCCAAATGGAAATGATACCCAAATGGAAACGAATGAGAAGTCAAACAATACCCAAAAGGAAACGAATGAGAAGTCAAACAATACCCAAAAGGAAACAAATGAGAAGTCAAACAATACCCAAATGGAAACGAATGAGAAGTCAAACAATACCCAAATGGAAACGAATGAGAAGTCAAACAATACCCAAAAGGAAACGAATGAGAAGTCAAACAATACCCAAAAGGAAACGAATGAGAAGTCAAACAATACCCAAAAGGAAACGAATGAGAAGTCAAACAATACCCAAAAGGAAACGAATGAGAAGTCAAACAATACCCAAATGGAAACGAATGAGAAGTCAAACAATACCCAAATGGAAACGAATGAGAAGTCAAACAATACCCAAATGGAAACGAATGAGAAGTCAAACAATACCCAAAAGGAAACGAATGAGAAGTCAAACAATACCCAAATGGAAACGAATGAGAAGTCAAACAATACCCAAATGGAAACGAATGAGAAGTCAAAAATGGAAACGAATGAGAAGTCAAACAATACCAAAATGGAAACGAATGAGAAGTCAAACAATACCCAAATGGAAACGAATGACAAGTCAAAAGAAAACTTTATAGCTGAGCAAAATAAAATAATTGATGGTTGGCCTAGGCCTATTTCCATATTATTCGAGCAATGTGCAACCTACCTACAACGCATAGTAGCTTAGGTCTTGCGCTCCATTCAGACCGACAGCATCACTGCTGAGTAATACATTCTGAAGTCAAACTTTTGTCATTATGTAATCCCAACATTTTTGTCTATGTGTGCAACGAAAGTTAAACATTCACCTTTTGCTACTATTTCTGTCAAGTCTAGACATACAATTTAATGCGTGGTGTAGTACAATTGTTTTAGGGGAGGGAGCTCTTTAAAAAAAAAAATATGACAACATAATTTCTCAATCAAAGTTTGTACCGAATATCATTATGGAATATGCATAAAATGGTTCCTCCAATTGCATCGTCTGCCCACACATATTGTCTCAAAAACAATATATATATATAGATATACATACAGTTGAAGTCGGAAGTTTACATACACTTAGGTTGGAGTCATTAAAACTTGTTTTTCAACCACTCATCAAATTTCTTCTTAACAAAATATAGTTTTGGCAAGTCGGTTAAGACATCTACTTTGTTCATGATAAGTAATTTTTCCAGCAATTGTTTTCAGACAGATTATTTCACTTATAATTCACTGTATCACAATTCCAGTGGGTCAGAAGTTTACATACACTAAGTTGACTGTGCCTTTAAACTGCTTGGAAGATTCCAGAAAATTATGTCTTGGCTTTAGAAGCTTCTGATAGGCTAATTTACATAATTTGAGTTAATTGGAGGTGGATGTATTTCAATGCCTACCTTCAAACTTTGCTTGACACCATGGGAAAATCAAAAGAAGTCAGCCAAGACCTCAGAAAAAAAAGTGTAGACCTCCACAAGTCTGGTTCATCCTTGGGAGCAATTTCCAAACACCTGAAGGTAACACGTTCATCTTTACAAACAATAGTACGCAAGTATAAACACCATGGGACCACGCAGCCATCATACCGCTCAGGAAGGTGACGCATTCTGTTTCCTAGAGATTAATGTACTTTGGTGCGGAAAGTGCAAATCAATCCCAGAACAACAGCAAAAGACCTTGAGAAGAGGCTGGAGGAAACAGGTACAAAAGTATCTATATCCACAGTAAAACGAGTCCTATATCGACTTACCTGAAAGGCCGCTCAGCAAGGAAGAAGCCACTGCTCCAAAACTGCCATAAAAAAGCCAGACTACTGTTTGCAACTGCACATGGGGACAAATATCGTACTTTTTGGAGAAATGTCCTCTGGTCTGATGAAACAAAAACAACCATTTGGCCATAATGACCATCGTTATGTTTGGAGGAAAAAGGGGGGTGCTTGCAAGCAGAAGAACACTATCCCAACCGTGAAGCACGGGGGTGGCAGCAAGTTGTGGGGGTGCTTTGCTGCACGAGGGACTGATGCACTTCACAAAATAGATGGCATCATGAGGATGGAAAATGACGTGAATATATTGAAGCAACATCTCAAGACATCAGTCAGGAAGTTAAAGCTTGGTCGCAAATGGGTCTTCCAAATGGACAATGACCCCAAGCATACTTCCAAAGTTGTGGCAAAATGGCTTGAGGACAACAAAGTCAAGGTATTGGAGTGGCCATCACAAAGCCCTGACCTCAATTCTATAGACAGTTTGTTGGCAGAACTGAAAAAGCGTGTGCGAGCAAGGAGGCCTACAAACCTGACACAGTTACACCAGCTCTGTCAGGAGGAATGGGCCAAAATTTACCCAACTTATTGTGGAAGGCTACCCGAAACGTTTGACCCAAGTTAAACAATTTAAAGGCAATGCTACCAAATACTAATTGAATGTATGTAAACTTCTGACCCACTGGGAATGTGATGAAATAAATAAAAGCTGAAATAAATCGCTCTCTCTACTATTATGAAGACATTTCACATTCTTAAAATAAAGTGGTGATCCTAACTGACCTAAGACAGGGAATTTCTACTAGGATTAAATGTAAGGAATTGTGAAAAACTGAGTTTAAAGTATTTGACTATGGTGTATGTAAACTTCCGACTCCAACTGTATATATATACTAACGTTCAAAAGTTTGGGGTCACTTAGAAATGTCCTAGTTTTTGAAAGAAAAGCAAATTTTTTTGTCCATTAAAATAACATCAAATTGATCTGAAATACAGTGTAGACATTGTTAATGTTGTAAATGACTATTGTAGCTGGAAACGGCAGATATTTTATGGAATATCTACATAGGCGTGCAGAGGCCCATTATCAGCAACCATCAGTCCTGTGTTCCAATGGGACGTTGTGTTAGCTAATCCAAGTTTATTATTTTAAAAGGCTAATTGATCATTAGAAAACCCTTTTGCAATTATGTTAGGACAGCTGAAAACTGTTGTCCTGATTAAAGAAGCAATAAAACTAATCAAATGACCTCTGTAAATGTAAAAGCCTTCGTTTCATGCATGTTAACATTAGAAGCCTACTCCCTAAGTTTGTTTTACTCACTGCTTTAGCACACTCTGCCAACCCAGATGTCTTAGCCGTGTCTGAATCCTGGCTTAGGAAAACCACAAAAAAACCTGAAATCACCATTGCTAACTATAACATTTTCCGCCATGATAGAACTGCCAAAGGGGGCGGTGTTGCAATCTACTGTAAAGATAGAAAGTAATACAGAACTCTGCAGGCTAAGTCTGTACCCAAACAATTTGAGCTTCTACTTCTAAAAATGTACCTTTCCAGAAACAAGTCTCTCACTGTTGCCGCTTGCTATAGACCTCCCTCTGCCCACAGCTTTGCCCTTCGATACTATATGTGAACTGATTGCCCCCCATCTATTTTCTGAGCTCGTGCTACTAGGTGACCTAAACTGGGACATGCTTAACACCCCGGCCATCCTACAAACTAAGCTTGATGCCCTCAATCTCACACAAATGATCAATCTACCTACCAGGTACATCCCCAAATCAGTAAACACGGGCACCCTCATAATGTCATCTTAACTAATTTGCCCTCCAAATACACCTCTGCTGTTTTCAATCAAGATCTCAGCGATCACTGCCTCATTGCCTGCATCCGTAATGGGTCTGCGACCAAACGACCACCCCTCATCACTGTCAAACGCTCCCTGAAACACTTCTGCGAGCAGGCCTTTCTAATTGACCTGGCTGGGGTATCCTGGAATGACATTGACCTCATCCCGTCAGTAGATGATGCCTGGCTATTCTTTAAAAGTGCCTTCCTCACCATCTTAAATAAGCATGCCCCTCTCAAAAAATGTAGAACTAGGAATAGATATAGTCCTTGGTTCACGCCAGACCTGTCTGCCCTTGACCAGCACAAACACATCCTGTGGCGTTCTGCATTAGCATCGAATAGCCCCTGTGATATGGAACTTTTCAGGGAAGTTAGGAACAAATATACACAGGCAGTTAGAAAAGCTACGGCAAGCTTTTTCAAACAGAAATTTGCATCCTGTAGTACTAACTCAAAAAAGTTCTGGGACACTGTAAAGTCCATGGAGAATAAGAGCACCTCCTCCTAGCTGCCCACTGCTCTGAGGCTAGGAAACATTGTCACCACGATAAATCCACTATAATTGAGAATTTCAATAAGCATTTCTCTACGGCTGGCCATGCTTTCCACATGGCTACCCCTACCCCGGTCAACTGCCCGGCACCCTCCACAGCAACGCGCCAAAGCCCCCACCATTTCTCCTTTACCCAAATCCAGATAGCCGATGTTCTGAAAGAGCTGCAAAATCTGGACCCCTACAAATCAGCCGGGCTAGACAATCTGGACCCTCTCTTTCTAAAATGATCTGCCGAAATTGTTGCAACCCCTATTACTAGCCTGTTCAACCTCTCTTTCGTATCGTCTGAGATTCCAAAAGATTGGAAAGCTGCCGCGGTCATCCCCCTCTTCAAAGGGGGTGACACTCTAGACCCAAACTGCTACAGACCTATATCTATCCTACTCTGTCTTTCTAAGGTCTTTGAAAGCCAAGTTAACAAACATACTGACCAATTTGAATCCCACCATACCTTCTCCGCTATGCAATCTGGTTTCAGAGCTGGTCATGGGGTGCACCTCAGCCACGCTCAAGGTTCTAAACGACATCATAACCGCCATCGATAAGAGACATTACTGTGCAGCCGTATTCATCGACCTGGCCAAGGCTTTCGACTCTGTCAATCACAACATTCTTATTGGTAGACTCGACAGCCTTGGTTTCTCAAATGATTGCCTCGCCTGGTTTACCAACTACTTCTCTGATAGAGTTCAGTGTGTCAAATCGGAGGGCCTGTTGTCTGGACCTCTGACAGTCTCTATGGGTGTGCCACAGGGTTCAATTATCTGGACGGCTCTGACTTAGAATACGTGGACAACTACAAATACCTGGGTGTCTGGTTAGACTGTAAACTCTCCTTCCAGACTCACATTAAGAATCTCCAATCCAAAATTAAATCTAGAATTGGCTTCCTATATCGCAACAAAGCATCCTTCACTCATGCTGCCAAACATACCCTCGTAAAACTGACCATCCTACTGATCCTCGACTTCGGTGATGTCATCTATAAATAGCCTCCAACACTCTACTCAACAAACTGGATGCAGTCTATCACAGTGCCATCCGTTTTGTCACACCATCCGTTTTGTCACACCATCCGTTTTGTACGCTCTCGTTGGATGGCCCTCGCTTCATACTCGTCGCCAAACCCACTGGCTACAGGTTATCTACAAGTCTCTGCTAGGTAAAGCCCCGCCTTATCTCAGCTCACTGGTCACCATAGCAGCACCCACTCATAGCACGCGCTCCAGCAGGTATATCTCACTGGTCACCCCCAAAGCCAATTCCTCCTTTGGTCGTCTTTCCTTCCAGTTCTCTGCTGCCCATGACTGGAACGAATTGCAAAAATCTCTGAAGCTGGAGACTCACATCTCCCTCACTAGCTTTAAGCACCAGCTGTCAGAGCAGTTTACAGATCACTGCACATGTACTTAGATAGGCTGTTAACAGATAGGCTATCTACCTACCTCATCCCCATACTGGTATTTATTTATTTATTTTGCTCCTTTGCACCCCAGTATCTCTACCTGCACATTCATCTTCTGCCGATCTACCATTCCAGTGTTTAATTGCTATATTGTAATTACTTCGCCACCATGGCCTATTTATTTCCTTAACTTACCTCATTTGCACTCACTGTATATAGACCTTTTGTTTTCTTTTGTTCTACTGTATTATTGATTTTGTTTTGTTTATTCCATGTGTAACTCTGTGTTGTTGTATGTGTTGAATTGCTACGCTTTATCTTGGTCAGGTCGCAGTTGTAAATGAGAACTTGTTCTCAACTAGCCTACCTGGTTAAATAAAGGTGAAATAAAATAAATAACAAATTTCACGCAGTCTCCTCTGAACAGTTGATGGACTTGGTCTTTTACCTAATAGGGCCATCTTCTGTATACCACCCCTACCTTGTCACAACACAACTGATTGGCTCGAACACATTAAGAAGGAAAGAAATTCCACAAATATACTTTTAACAAGGCACACCTGTTAATTGAAATGCATTCCATTTTAGAACAAGGCTGTAACATAACAAAATGTGGAAAAAGTGCACTCCGAATAGACTGTATATCCGGCCTAGTGGCTTGCTGTGTTGAGGATTTTTTTAACTATTCAGCTTCAGATAAATTACTAGGAGGTGTTTTTGGTGTATTATCAAATACTAATGAATCATTGTGATCTTGTGAGATATTGATTCAGCTTTGATCTAACTATACTAAACAAGCACCATTGTGATAAGTGATAATCTTCTATTTGTAATAATAATAAGTGATAAGTAGGATTATTAGGTGTTCTTGTTACATCGGATTTGGCCCATTCAGCACCCCTAAATGTTGTCATGAATACCGATTCCTCTCGTCCCTCCCGTAGCATGCGAGCTTGCACTAGCGTCCTATTCAGATTTTTTCTGTTTGTTTCTTAATTATACAATTTTTTTAAATACAAAAATGTCTGGCCTCTAGGTGGGCGATAACATTGTCTATCGGGCGATTTTATATGTACAGAATCACGATTGAACAAAATTTGATTGCCCAACCCTAACCACCATTCACCATTTGCGCTAGCGGTGTTGATATGTTACATTCTCACACGGTTTGATTGATAATATGGTTCATTCTTATTTATACCAGTGTTTCATATTTGTGTGATACACATTTTGTATTGAGTACATCAGACCAATAGGACACACAGGCGTGAGGCTCAACCATAGCATCTCCTCAGACTAATATGTAGGCTATACGTATACATATTACATATCACACTAAAAATGAACTGATATGAAACAAACTAGGATCTCCTGCTTAGTGTTTAACAGAGCTGCTTAATAAGGTGTAGGTATCACACAACTTTAATCGGATCATTATTCAGGTTCCGATCCTCAAAAGGCTTAGTAAAGGATTTAGGTAAGTCCACCAGAAACTTTGAAAGTGTTACTGCATTTTTATCCCCTTTATACTGGTCTGACAGTTTTACAAGGGAAGCAACATGATGATAACCAGTTTACAATTCTACAAGACAGACAAAATACGTACAGTAGTATAAGCATAGTGTAAAAAGTTGTTGAGGCTTTCTTTGCATCTGATGTGCACTTGATCCGTGTGTAGGACCTGCGGTTGGACGTGAATGAGGAGGGTAAGCTGTACCTCATCTCATTCTACGAGGGCCTCCAGCGGGTGGCGCTGTTCACCGAGGACAGGCGGGTCTACAAGCTGCTGTGTGAGAGTGAGAAGGCCGAGCTGGCTGAACAGGAGATCATCCTCTCCCTGCAAGACGTGGGTGTCTCCCTGGTCAACAACAGCAACCACCAGGAGGTGTCCTTCATTGGCATTACCAGGTATACACACACTCACATAGTATATACACTCACTCACTATGGTATGATAGTACTACAGTTGATTGTACTGTGAGTGGAAAGGTGGTTCCAGTTTCAGAACAGCAGCATGTTCAGTGTGCTTTCCTGTGTGTGTAGTTCAGACGTGGTGTGGGAGTTCAAGCCAAAGAAGAAGTCTCGCTGGAAACCCCTGAGTTTTAAATATGCAGCGCTGCTGGAGACCCACTTCAGAGAGTACACCGAGAGTGGATCAGTGGACAACGCCATCTTAGACCTGGAGAGCAACTTCCAGGTCAGACAGCAAATGGATATGCCACTGTACAGTATCCATGTGTCTGATACCATGTACCATCCACTTGATATCCTGCCCCTTGAAAATGATACAATTTGTAAAGGTAGATGTGGTTCTCAATTTGTGCACAGCTCCAGTATAACCTGTGTGTGTGTGTGTGGGCTAACTCCGTTATCAGGTGTCTCTGACGCCAAATAGGCAAGACATGAGGATGATGAAGCCATGTGATGCTCCAATCAGGAGGAACTTCCTTCCGGGGGTGAAGGTGGAGTACAGCGTATCGGCCCGCCAGAGTGCCTACCGTGTCCAGATCAACCGCATACAGGTGGGTTCCAGAGAGTTGGAAAGTGCGCACTCTATCCAACTGTATGGTGGGTCCCCACCCGACCTGACTATCATACCATAGCTTTTTACATTGACCATTTAGTAATTTGGCCAACAATTCAGTTAAATTAAATGCCATTCCTTTCATGCTGACCTTTTTTTTTTGGTTCCATTGTTTGAGTCCTTTATTTTTCCACAGATTCAGAATCAGCTGCCTGGAGCGATCTTTCCCTATGTCTTCTACCCAATAAAACTACCAAAGTCTGTCACCATGGACTCAGGTCAGTACCAAACTCTGTCCAAGTCCTTTGGTGTTGTGCAGTCACACTTACATGGGCCTAAGTGGGTCTCTGAAGGGGGCCATACACATTGTTAGAGTGGAGTACTCTGGATAAACACATATCTATGGGTGTTTCTGCTCCACACTGTCCTTTAGAGCCCAAACCTCTGACCGACATCAGCATTGTTACCAGGGCAGCCGGACACTCAGATATCTCCCGCATCAAGTGAGTCCATCACTATAGTTCATTTTCTCCCACCTATCTTCCATCTCTCTCTCTCCTTCTGTTCCATCTCTTTTCTGTTCCATCTCTCTCTCTGTGTCTTCTCTATCTTCTGTTCTCTCTGTGTCTTCTCTCTCTCTGTTCCCTTACCTTCCTTTCTGCCAACTTTCTCATTGCCTGTCTCTATATCTTCCACCCCCTGACTTCATCAGGTATTTCATGGTGCTGATCCAGGAGATGGACTTGAAGTTGGACCTGGGTTTCCTCTACGCCATCTTGGATCTGTTCACCCCGGAGAATGCCAGCGTGATGACATCAGAGCAGATGGTAAGATCCTGACCTTCCCCTCAGTTGACCTCCACACATTATCCCCACTACATACTCGAGGACTGGAGTTTGGAACCAATGATCTAGCATGTGCAAAGAGCCTACAGATCAGGGGTTGGCAACCGAAGGCATGCGTGCCAGCCTTGGCATGCGAGGGTATTTGCCTTGGCACGCTAAGGCTTGGCAAGCCACCCACCCAAAAAAAGACTAATTTAAAAAATGTATTATTTTTTTCTTTTTTTTTTCTTTTTTATTCTTGGTGTGCTAAGCCTTGCCTTGACGTGTATTATCTCACTTATTTTGGTCAGTCATTTTTTATATAAACTGGAGAAAATGATTGAAATTGCATGCACTGGTTTCAAAATTGCATTGATATTCACTGCAATGTTGTAGTTCCCAAGGTATGTCAATCCTGATTAGCCAGTGGGCTTTCATGATTTTCATATTATTAGTTCAGTGCAAGAGGACCTGCCTCGCCTCTCCTGACAAATTCAAAACCAAGACCGCACTGAAGATGAGAGCTAGCTTGTTATTTAAAGAAGTTCAGGGCGCAAATTGACATCAGCAAAAAAAAGTTTGGCAGATGTCCACCCATGTATTCCCTCTTGGACAAAGGAATATGGAAGGGCCAGGCTCTTTGAGCTCTCTGTTGTAAAACTGTTGTTTGTCGGACATCAAGTGTACGCCATCATTTTGAAACGAGATGGGAGAAAAACTTGAAGGATGAGCGGAAAAGGCTGAAGGAATCAAAAGGGCTGTGTCCAGGTATGATAAGCAAGCAGTTATGTTTACAAATCTACATGCAGTCAATAATCAAGCTACAGAGGGGAGCTACAAAGTTGCGCTGTACATTGCTAAACATGGAAAAACATTTACTAATGGGGAATATATCAAGGAGGCTTTCCTCAGTAGTTTGCAGGCTTTATTTGATGGATTGCCTAACAAAGACACAATCATCTCAAAGATAAAAGCCATGCCTGTGTCTGCCAGAACTGTTGAAAGGAGCGTTACCGAGATGGTTGAAAATGTAAAGGAGCAGCAAGCTGTAGCGTTGAAAGATGCACCTGTGTGGCTCTTGATGAGAGTGTGGATGTGAATGGCATTCCACGTCTGACAGTTGTTGCAAGATACTGTGACTCAGAGCCGGTACGTGAGGAGCTGCTTTGTCTATAGGATACTGTGACTCAGAATAGGTACGTGTGGAGCTGCTTTGTCTATAGGATACTGTGACTCAGAGCCGGTACGTGAGGAGCTGCTTTGTCTATAGGATACTGTGACTCAGAGCCGGTACGTGAGGAGCTGCTTTGTCTATAGGATACTGTGACTCAGAATAGGTACGTGTGGAGCTGCTTTGTCTATAGGATACTGTGACTCAGAGCCGGTACGTGTGGAGCTGCTTTGTCTATAGGATACTGTGACTCAAGAGCCGGTACGTGTGGAGCTGCTTTGTCTATAGGATACTGTGACTCAGAATAGGTATGTGAGGAGCTGCTTTGTCTATAGGATACTGTGACTCAGAATAGGTACGTGAGGAGCTGCTTTGTCTATAGGATACTGTGACTCAGAGCCGGTACGTGTGGAGCTGCTTTGTCTATAGGATACTGTGACTCAGAGCCGGTATATGAGGAGCTGCTTTGTCTATAGGATACTGTGACTCAGAATAGGTACGTGAGGAGCTGCTTTGTCTATAGGATACTGTGACTCAGAGCCGGTACGTGTGGAGCTGCTTTGTCTATAGGATACTGTGACTCAAGAGCCGGTACGTGTGGAGCTGCTTTGTCTATAGGATACTGTGACTCAGAATAGGTATGTGAGGAGCTGCTTTGTCTATAGGATACTGTGACTCAGAATAGGTACGTGAGGAGCTGCTTTGTCTATAGGATACTGTGACTCAGAGCCGGTACGTGTGGAGCTGCTTTGTCTATAGGATACTGTGACTCAGAGCCGGTATATGAGGAGCTGCTTTGTCTATAGGATACTGTGACTCAGAATAGGTACGTGAGGAGCTGCTTTGTCTATAGGATACTGTGACTCAGAGCCGGTACGTGTGGAGCTGCTTTGTCTATAACCCATGCATGCTACTACTAAAGGGGAAGATGAAGCAAAAGCCTTCACAGATAATTTTGAGGAGAGAGGTGACTATTAAAAACATTTTCGCTATTACAACTGACGGTGCCTCCGCTTTGGTGGGAAACATAAAGGATCCACAAAGCTGATTGAAGATAAGATTGGCCACTGTGTGGTTAAATGTCACTGTATCATTCACCAAGAGAATCTGTGTTCAAAGATTAAGCCCGTAGTGCTTAATCTTGGACAGCGCCTCTGTTTAGCGAGCTATGGAATTCTTCAGTTTGTGAGCAATTAGATATTCAACAGACACAGTTAGTTGTAATGCACATATGAAAATCATAACTGGCACGTAGATCGTTAAAAATCTTAGGATAAATTGTAAATTGGCACTCCACACAAAAAAGGTTGCCGACGCCTGCTATAGACCTTTTCAACTGTCCAAACAATAACACTTTCTGCACTGAACAAAAATATAAACGCAACATGTAAAGTGTTGTTCCCATGTTTCTTGAGCTGAAATAAAAGATCCCAGACATTTTCCATATGCACAAAAAGTATTTCTCTCAAATGTTTTGCACAAATTTGTTTGCATCACTTTTAGTGAGCATTTCTGCTTTGCCAAGATAATCCATCCACCTGACAGGTGTGGCATATCAAGAAGCTGATTAAACAGCATGATCATTACACATTGTCATTACTCAGGTGCACCTTGTGCTGGGGACAATAAAAGGCAACTCTAAAATGTGCAGTTTTGTCACACAACACAATGCTACAGATGTCTCAAGTTTTGAGGGAGCGTGCATTTGGCATGCTAACTGTAGGGATGTCCACCAGAGCTGTTGCCAGAGAACTTAATGTTAATTTCTCTACCCTAAGTTGCCTCCAACGTCCTTTTTAGAGAATTTGGCAGTATGGCCAACCAGCCTCACAAATGCAGACCAACGTGTAACTACGCCAGCCCAGGACCTCCACATCTGGGTTCTTCACCTGCGGGATCGTCTGAGACCAGCCACCCGGACAGCTGGTGAAACTGTGGGTTTGCACAACCAAATAATTTTTGTACAAACTGTCTAGCGGAAGCTCATCTGCGTGCTCGTTGTCCTCACCAGGGTCTTTACCTGACTGCAGTTCAGCGTTGTAACTGACTTCAATGGGCAAATGCTCACCTTCAATGGGCACTGGCACGCTGGAGAAGTGTGCTCTTCACAGATGAATCCCTGTTTCAACTGTACCGGGCAGATGGCAGACAGCATGTATGGCGGCGTGTGGGCGAACGATTTGCTGATGCCAACGTTATGAACAGAGTGCCCCATGGTGGCGGTGGGGTTATGGTATGGGCAGGCATCAGCTACAGACAACAAACACAAGTACATTTTATCAATGGCAATTTGAATTCACAGAGATACTGTGATGAGATCCTGAGGCACATTGTCGTGCCATTCATCCGCCGACATCACCTAATGTTTAATCGTGATAATGCACGGCCCCATGTCGCAAGAATCTGTACACAATTCATGGAAGCTGAAAATGTCCCAGTTCTTCCATGGCCTGCATACTCACCAGACATGTCACCCATTGAGCATGTTTGGGAGGCTCTGGATTGATGTGTACGGCAGCTTGTTCCAGTTCCCGCCAATATCCAGCAACTTCACACAGCCATTGAAGAGGAGTGTGACAACATTCCACAGGCCAAAATCAACAGCCTGATCAACTCTATGCGAAGTAGATGTTGTGCTGCATCAGGCAAATGGGGTTCACCAGATACTGACTGGTTTTCTGATCCACACCACTACTTCCACGCCATCATCTGGTGCTGTCACCCACCCTGAGACCTAAAGTACTGTTATCCTAGCCTAACCAAGATCATGGGTTTGGTAGGATAATGGATGCTGCTTTGTGGGTAAGAAGTGCTGTTGTAGAGAGGGGTTGCATCTTAGGTCAGCCATATACAGGGATTGTTACACCTACACCAATGATCAAGGACATCAGCTACAAATCTTTGTAATATCATCAAACAAAATGAGAGTGAGTGACAACCAAATAAAAGAGACAAACAGGAAATGTTCACTGACCAAAAAATATGCTATACTTAAATTCAGGAATCAACACTGTATTTCCTATCATTCAAAGAACGCCTATGTAAACAGTTAATGGGTTTAGACATTCATCTTACTCCAAAACAAGAGATGATTGAATAGTTAAATTAATAGTGTCTAATACAAATAATAAGCAGAATGGCTGGGCTGGAACAAAAACCTGCACACCCAGTAGCTAGATCTCTAGGAGCAAGAGAAACTACAATGTATATAACCCGTTGGAGATATACCCTTCAGTCTCTCCAGGACTTGAGACTCTCTTTGTGACCTTCATCTGCAGAGTTCGCAGGTCTCTGTTTCGGAGGTTAGAAAACATAGAAATTAGACTAGGACTTCCGTCATTATTCTCAAGTAATATAACATTTGTTTCATTTCTCTATAATTTGTCATAGTTCTCTCTTTGGGATTGAAAATCTGTTCATTAGCTAGCTAGCTTAGCTACTATCTAGGTAGCTAACATTGTTTTTAGCAGATCAAGCTAACGTTTGTTTCATTAAAATAACAAATATTGGATGTCTGTCTATCCTATTTATATGTACTTAGCTGACATTACCTAGAATATATAGTTAACTTGATAAACAATTTACCCTTGTACCCACATCCTGCTGCTAACATTACTATCCATGCAGGCAATGCAGTCCGCTGCGATGCTTCTTTGGGAAATCTATCAACTTTAATATTCTAAAATAGATTTGTCCCTGGACGTAAGACCCATCCTACCTGCGAATACTATGAAAACAACTAGACTAAGTTTAGAACTGTGACGAAACAGCTGTTGTTTACAAAAGCAATTTAAGTTATTTTTGAGTTTCTGGGTTCACTTCCGCTCCTCGTCAATATCTCTCTCCTCTCCCTCGGTGGTGTTCAGGTGGAGTTGTTTGAGAAGGACATTAAGTATCTGAAGACTGAGCTGAACAACATCTCAGCCGCTGACACGTCCCCTATCAGTCTCTATGAGTACTTCCACATCTCTCCCATCAAGGTGAGCTTCAGTGTCATTACAGTGCATTTACTACCTGTATGCTATATTACGTTAGGGCCAGGAGATTTTCCAGACAGCATGGCTTGACCAGTAGGCCATCTAGTCATTAATTGTTATTGGCCAGTTATGCACCATAGCAAGGGATTCCATCATGGGATGATGTAGCTATAGCAAGGTGTGTTTGTGTTTGTTTGATAGTTGCACCTGAGTTTGTCTTTGAGTTCTGGAGGAGAGGATGGTAATAAGGAGAAGAGGGAGACTGAGGTCATCCCTGTCCAATCCCTCAATCTGCTGCTGAAGAGCATCGGAGCAACCCTCACTGACGTGCAGGACGTCGTCTTCAAGTATGGACACATACAATGGCACACGCGCACACACACATATATACATATACAGTACCAGTCAAAAGTTTGGACACACCTACTCATTCCAGGGTTTTTCTATATTTGTACTATTTTCTACATTGTAGAATAATACTGAAGACATCAAAACTACGAAATAACACATGGAGTCATGTAGTAATGAAAAAAGTGTTAAACAAATCAAAACATATTTGAGATTCTTCAAAGTAGCCACCCTTGCCTTGATGACAGCTTTGCACACTTGGCATTCTCTCAACCAGCTTCATGAGGTAGTCACCTGGAATGCATTTCAATTAACAGGTGTGCCTTGTTAAAAGTTAATTTGTGGAATTTGTTTCCTTCTTAATGCATTTGAGCCAATCAGTTGTGTTGTGACAAGGTAGGGGTGGTATACAGAAGATAGTCCTATTTGGTAAAATACCAA